>NW_020209262.1:50796-315705 GCF_003025095.1 Trichoderma harzianum CBS 226.95
CGCAGATTTCTTCTTCAAGACCAGGTACAAGACCCAGAACTCAATGAAAAAAAGAGGGATCAAGTCTTGACAAGCAAGACGAGGTGGTTACAAAAATTGTGCTTGAACGGATATGACCCCCCGGTTTGACCCGGGGTAAATCACACCAATCAAATTGAAGCTGAAGAAGAAGAGAAGAAAACATCAACAGACGGGAGACGAGAGAGGAATTTATAGTGCCCAATTTCTGCTGCTGTTCTGGCGCGCCTTCCCTCTTGACGTCGGTTCTTGACGTTAGTTCTCGACTCTTTCCCTCAAGACAGAAAAAATTTGCTCAGCAGTTACCTTTCGTAGTGCCCAATTTCTGCTGCTGACCTGGTGCGCCTTCTCTCTTGACGTTAGTTCTCGGGACTCTTTCCCTCAAGACAGCCATTTCCCATCATGCGAAATTGGCCTTCTTGCGCATTTGAGTTTGGTCCTGAACCTTGATTAGCGGCCATACTTTGTGGTCTGAATCTTCGAGGTTTGACTTGGTCGGCTGTGGCCGATCGGGTTGAGCTACGGGTTGGTTCTGGATTTTGAACCAAAGGCTGGGGCGTAGCCTTCCTCTGACCTAGCTGTTGCAGCTTTACTGAACCTCTTGATAATAAATATAACCTCCATCCAGCGGTTCCAGAGAATATGGCTGTCGTTGACGCGATACTTGATGGCTTCGTAACCTTGCTGCCACAGGTCAAGGGCAGATCCGAACGAGAAAAAGGCCCAGCAAAGCAATCGTTAGCCATGAGATTTCTACCAAAGCATCACCATACGAACATGTCTATGTAGACGAGACTCCTAGTTTTGAGATGCTAAATCACGACACCACCTCCTTTTCGAAATAGTCGGACAGCTCCAAACCAAAGACTCACACTCTTTGCTCAAGCCACCATCATGTCTCTCCAGCCCATATGCGTTATGAGCCAGACAGATTCTTCAATGTAAATCCGAAAAGCATACGGATATACACCATCTCGCACAAAGACGTATCCGTATCCGCATTCTCAAACCATGTAGTCTACTTTACTTAAGCCCCTACGAAACACGGAGTAATAATACGTAACACTTCCCAAGCAAGGGCTCAAATATCCGCATGGTATCCCAAATATCGCCAAAACCTGCCCGCTTCAACATGTGGCGCCTCTCCTTCGTCCAACGAAGCCGCCCATTATCCCCCCCTAGCCATCACCCCATATTGGCATTCTCAGCAGCCACAAAGCATGTCTTCACCGGAGGGAAATATCTCGGAGCTGCGCTGCTCAATCTCAGCGGCAGCCCCGAAGTCACACGATGACATGACATTTCCATGTGACGTGGCGTGCTCCAAGGGCCGCGACTTTTGTCGTCCGCACGTTGGGGAACAAGGCTGACCCTGCTCGCGTATCCACGATCCCGGGGATTGATTACAAGGCTCTGCCTGTATTTGAGCATGTTGACTTATTGCATCTGCGCTTGTACTGTATTGCCGAGCAGAAACCAGGCTCAATACTAGTACTAGCAACAGTAATAAGTTGCATTTCCACATGGAGTCAACGCGAATCAGTCACACGCAACGCACCCTTGAATACCCCCAATGCATTAAACTGCTTCACTCAAGTGCCACTTGGGGCCATGTTCTCGAATGCCGAGATTGACTCCCATATCCTCTGTATGCGTCCCAACACCTGACCAAAGTAAAATCAGCATCTAATATGCCTGCGGCTTCTTCCTGCCTAGCGCCACAGATATCGATCGTGACAGGTGACCAAAGGGGCTTCCAGAAGGAAAAAGATTGTTTCGTCCCGTTTTGACTCCATATTCATAATGCCCTTTAAGCGAGCTGGCCTCATTCAAGCCCCTGCTAGCACGGCGAGGTTACAGTATGTTATGGCCGACAGTTATCAGCGAGCTCCGCCGTGCGCTGGTGGCCTCCGACCGACGCCCAGGCGGCTGGGTCCCCGAGAAATGCCCTTCGTTTCTTCTTCTTCGTTCCATTAAACGCTAAAGACTCGTTGCCTAGGAGAAATTCCGAGGCGGAAACGCTCCCCGGCGCCATGACCCTAGCGGAATCGCGACGAAGCCCACCGCGATGGGTAGAGTGGATCCTCTCTCCAAGGCAAACGTGCTCATCAGACAAGAGAGCCTTGTCTAGATCCAGCTCGCTGTATGTAGTATGGAGCAGACTCAATAGGAGAAATTGCTTGTATACTGTAATGATGGCAGAGTAGTTTTCTTGTCTATCGGCATCACCCAATGTTCAGATATTTGTGTAAATTGTACATCAACCATTGAACAAGACTGCAAAGCTAAGCCGAATCAGTGGCGTAAAGAAGCCCGTGCCCTGAAGAAACATGCAAAGACATGGATCTTAAAGAAGGGGGGGGAGGAGAAACGTGCTACAGTACGGCGCCGTTGCTTACTGTTACAGTACTGCTAATCCCCGAATGAGTGTAGCTGCCTTGGAACTCGCTTTGTTGGTTTTGAAACAACCACATTGGCAGGCCGGCTCTTGTTGCCGCCCCCTTGATGGGCATTGTCCGTAAAGAGCTGATGCATACTCGTAGTCGGGGTACGCAAGAATCATAACCCAGAACGGTGCAGACGCGGATGGGGGAGAAAAACAAGGTTCAGACAAAGTAAACGCTGGCATTTCTCCGGCTCCATCTATCAGCTCAAGATGCGGCGAGGCGAACGCGGCGATACCGTCGGCATGCAGCTGGCGCATTGCCGTGCTCCGTAATTCTGCTCCGTGCCTTATAGCGACAGCAACAACGATGCTGGTCTTGATGAGGCTGACTCGCGATGAATCGCAGAGCCGTGAACGCGAGTCTGAATGACAGGTCGTCAGCCCACCAGTTGGACGCTGGATGTGCTTGTCCGAGTACGACTCGTTAAAATTGGCGGCAAATTTGCTCCAACCGCTAGCAGCACTCATGAGCTACTGGTAATTGTTTCATTTGATGGACGGCTGGGCAAAACCACTATTCCCAAAAACTGGTAACCAACCACAGGCCTTGCTTATTCCCTCTCATCTAACCAGCGGAAGGGCATCCGGAACAAGGATCAATAAACCAAGCCATACCACTTGTGCCAGTGTGCACTAGCAACGCTATTCGTTACGAATGCTCCTTCATAGTTGTAGGTTGCATTCGGGCGGGAGCTGAATCGCAAGCCGATGATGCTACTCTATTATCGCCTTACGAGTATTGCTATAAGCCGGGGTTAGATTTTGCCAAAGGCGACTGACAGGGTGCAACAGAGCTTCCGCTGAAGATTCTGCCAGGCGTAGCTATTTCCAAATCCACATGGCTGATCACAAGCAGTGGAGCATGCCGGGGTGGTCTCTCAACGTTGAACGCTGCCTGGATGCAGGATGCTCCGTGCATGTACCGCTCCAAAGCATCCATTATGGCGCATATCCTGAAAGTACAAGCTCCTGTGCGCTGGCATGAATGTGGTACGTGAGCATGTGTGCGTCTGGGCTCTCTTCTGCCGCGGCCATGGAAGCTTTGCTGGAAGCTCAAAGGCCTAACTGCGCCAGGTGTCCCGTTGCACGAGTAGGCGAGACCAGGATCAATCGTTGGGATTCCTTCAAGGGAATCACCCCGGCGTATGGAAGATTGCCTAAAATGACCAAACCCAAAGTTCCTGTCAGGGTCTGTCTCCCCATCTAGGAAGCATTTGTGGGAGTGACACCCCAAGCTGTACGAGTACATTGTAGCCCATACTGTGTCTTGTTAGAGGCCCGTTAATACACTACTGTAGTATCGCCATGCGCGTGAATCTTTCGCTCGCAATGGCGCACGAAGCACATGCATGCCTGTGCCGCGGCTATAGAAGAAGGCACGGCACTAAGATGGCACACGATGGATGCCGCTCGGCCGGTGGACAGATTTGCCGTTTCCTGCCAAAGAAAGAAATTTTCTATTTCAAAATCATACTGCTACCTTCTCATTGCTCATCTGAATCGTAGACTCCCCCTTCCCCGGCAGCACTAACCCTTGGCAATAACGGATGTCTTCCGGCCTGTGAAATGTGCTCCGCTACGTGTCAAGAGTAGAGCCGTGCCGGGGTTGTTCTGTCCTCCGTACGGACGGCACGAAGGCGACAGTTGGCCGAAGTTTGAGTGGAACGGACCGATCGTCGATGTGTGTACTTTGTACGCTTCCCCCTGCCCTGTCGACGAGAGCGAGAGCCCAGGCAACAGGGCACCCCTGTGCTTCACCAAAGAGCCTCACACAACAAAGGGTCAAGCGAAATTCGCACTGTCACCGGGTCCCCTTTGTTTCGAGAATGAACGGAGACTGTGGGGAATACCAATTTCGGAAAGGCGCATTCGCATTCTAGAAAGCTTCCACGGCACAACAGGACGCATAACGTCAGGGGAGAGACCCGGTTTCCGTTGCAGAGTTCTACCAAGGCCAGCCTTGCCGTTTGTCCTCTGCTTGGTACCCGAGAGGCACGCTTGATGCTCCTTAAAGAAGGAGAACCTTGAAAAGAAACGCATTTGTGACCCTTGGCATTCCAAACGCACGTTGCATCTGGTACCAGCGGTACTTGTCCGAGTACTCCATACAGTCTGTACTGGCCCTGAGAATCAGTCATCCTTTTGCGTTCGAATCTTGTGTAACAGTAGCGGGTCTGAAGCACAAGGTATCCGGGGCCGTCGCAAAAGCGTAAGTATGGTTGCAAGACAGCTCATCAAGCATTAAGCCGGCCAGCATAACGAACGCGGATGCCTGAATAAGACTGCAGTTTGCATGTTTGTCTGGCCCACAAGGCTCTTTGCTTTGCTCGAAACCGTCGGGAATTGTATGGAATCGCTCCGGGGCCCAATATTCCGGACGAGTAGTCTAGACCGGTCCACCACCATACCATACCTTTGTCAATAAACGAATACATAGTGAGAGACCGATTCGATGCTCCGCCTGAACTTGGTGCTACTGCTCGCTCCGTGTCGCTATACAAAGAAGTCAGTGAGTAATTGTCGCTGCGCAGCTGGATGCGACCAACTTGGTAGCAAGCGTTCGATTCCGTTACATTCAACTAGCAACATCCAGATCCTTGGGACAATTTACTACAGGAGCGGGCCGAGTAGAATCTCCGAGGCTACCACTAGATAGGCGATGGACGGTCATATCCGTCTTGACGTTGCACAGTATGGAGTCGTGATGGCGGGCTATGGCTAGAGACAAACAAATGCTGCGGTGGTGCACCGTTGGCACATGCATCTGGCCATGCTTTCAAGCCACTCGAATTGCCATGCTGATCGATATCGTGGCTAGGGGTAGCACAGGCCCCTGTGGCCAGCTGTATTGCATCAGCACCCTGGGCCTTGGACCTGCCTTGCCTCGAAAGTGATGCCACACTCACATCATGACTGACATTCAAGAGACCCGTAATGAACGTCGGCGAAACAATTTTTTTTTTCTTTCTTTCTTTACCTTGTCCGACGGGCAAATGCTTGTCAGTGATCCCCTGGACTGGGCCTCCTATGTGATATCCTTTTTTTATCTCCTTATTGTCTCCGTAGATGCAGGATACATGTATTCGGAGAAAGCCGACCTGGTATATGCATACTGACAAGCAGCAAGCACATCCCCTTATTGCCAGCATAGGGGTCCTCGGAACGATCTCTGCTTGAACCGAAGCCGGTAACCTGATTGATGACAAGCATGCACTGCACCGTGGTGAAAGGAAAGCCTGGCCACCCTGGGAAATGTTTTGCGGACTCCTCCGTGGCATGGGCTTGAATGCTTTGCTGATGTTTGGCGGTGAAGCATAATTCTGCAGAATGGGGAGATGCTGTGCCTGGGGTTTTTTCACATTGGCTGGCAGAAAAAGGCGGTGCACAATTGAAGGAAGGGGCGTGGGTGGTGTAACATGCCCACGATGTTTCCATGAGATCAACTACAGGGTACGAGTCTATATTGGGAAACGATGTTGAAGAATCGTAGTAAGATGGAGACATGCAGAGCAAGAAGTGGCTGCTGTTAGTTGTGCAACAGCTCACTTGTCAACGTCTTGTGTCATTTAGAGGCGCAGAAGCTGAGCATCAAGCTTCCAGCCGAGGTCTGTACAATAACAGCACATGAAGTTATAAAAAAAGATCCATTGCATGTTAAACTACAAGACACTGCGAATGTCACCTGAATGCACTGCTCTGCACGTAGCACGGCACATGTTCCGTACAAGCTACACATCGGTATTCCTCTCAATTGCTACCACAGTATAGTGGCGGGAATACGGGACGCTCCGAGCGAGTCAGGAGCCGAGAATCCTCCCCAAAACGGGGCAGCAAATCCCTCTCCAAGGGAGCTGAGAAAGGAGCACTAAAGGCACGAGGTGTCGTGCCTCTTGTCAGTTGCGGCGTAAGGTGGCGCCGTGCTTCCATTCTTTTTGGTGCAAACACGGCGCCGCGGCTCAGGAACGGGTGCCCGAAGGAAGACGGCGTGGATGCTTAGCCCGGAGCTTGGAGGAGGCGTGTAGATGAAGACGCCACCCACCAAGGCCAGGCACATGTGAAACTTTGCGGGCACATTACGAAAGTAAACACGCTTGCTTATTTTCTTTTTTCTTTTAGTTCTTTTCTTTTTCTCTCGATACATTGATTTAAGTGTTAGACATTTGGCTGCCGTTATTCGCTTCCCGCTCTCTCCCGCCTCTCATCTCATCTAGACCTCTGGAAATTGGCCCGGAACCGCTCCCGCGGGACACGGGTCGAGACATGGCGGCAAAAAACCAGAAAAAGGAAAAACATACATAAAACAAGATTGACGGTTTGCAATGACTCGGGATCGGCGGGAGAAACGGTGTCACGGCAAACAGGTAGGTAAATGACAACAACCAAAACAACAGCAGCAGTACGTACATAAGCTGTCGGCCTACCAGTATAAGCCGGACCATGTTCCTTGCAATTCGCCACCTTGCCGCCTCCGTTGGGCCAAAAAACAAAAATGTCTTGCCATGCCGCCTGCATGCACAGGTCCGAGTACGCGGGCTGCTTAGCCGACTCAGGCTTTCCGCAGTACAGTAGCAAAAGCCTAAGAATAGGAGAGCAAACGGAGAACTCTCTGACCGAGAAAGGTCGGCCTCGCCTTTACCTTTGCATTGACATCAATGCTGGCTTTGAAGGGCCGCTGCTTGCTGTTGTGCTCCCCGGGAAGCTGGCCCGCTACGGCTTCTAGAAGATTTCTGCTGCAGCGGGACAAGAGAAGAAGCTACCGTTTCGGGTAGATGCGCTACTCCGAGTATCACCTAGCCTGCGAAATGGAATGGATTTCATTAGAAACCACAAGCCCCCGTAACCCAGCCAAAGGTCCAAAGCAATGATAAATTAGTTCCGTAACGGTACTAGCAGCGAGGTAAACATGCAAGGCGGGAAGAAGAAGGGAACTTAAAGTAGCGCCCTGGGCCATTTAATTGGGGTGTACTGTACCTCTTTAACCCAGAGGCTGGATTTGGGAGCCGTACGGATAGTCCACCGTGTACTGTGCTGCCGTCTCCCCGGGTCTTCCTTCATCATCCTAAGCCAGGCCTCCCCCCTCGTCACCCACCTCGCCATCCTCTGACAAGCATCAAAGGCGAAGCGGCCGGGAAAAAAAAGAAAGAAAAAAAACCTGATAAAAAAGTGCCGCTATCCCTTTTCGCTCCCTGGGGCTTGTCTCACCCGCCTAGAGCTCCGGGGAGCTGATGCCGGCGCGACGGAAGGGCTCTGGAACAAGCAAAAAAAGTGCGGCAGGCCGTGGAGCACAAAGGACCCTGCATATGTACCCGCAGCGGAAGTACATGTACCGGCCCATGCAAGCTGCAGGTACAAGTACCGTCGCCGCCGGGCACGGTACCTTACCTTGATACTCCACTAATGAGGCTCTCCCAGGGCGCTGCAAAGTGCGGCGGCCTGCCAGATTTTCGCAGGAGGGCCAAACCAGGTACGCGGCGCCAGAATGCCTGCCTGCCTGTGCCTGGCGAGGATGATGGATCGAGCGCTTGGAGATGAAATGGCCACCTCGACACGCCACCGCGGCGGCCGGTTACGAGTACGCGAAGGCATAGAAGGTCAGAGAAACTGGGATTTTAGCTGGTTAGTGCAGAGCAGAGCAGCACGAGTAGAGTCCTTGTACGCATGATGTCTGCTCTGTATTACTGCAGTAGTGCACGAGTAATGATGCCAGAGCACATGTCTGACGGCATAATCGCGCCCTCTTCTCTGACTGCATCGGCATCATCATCATCATCATCATCATCGCCATGGCACACTCACACTTTCCATTAATAGAGCCCCGTTACTAATCGAAGGCACAGTACGAGTATGTATGCATGTGTACGAGTATGTAAGGTGTCCGTCCATAGGAGCTGAGGTATGCACATAGCACTGCTAAACTCTCTAGCTCCCCCTCGATACGAACCTGAAGCCATCTGCAGCGTCATGTTATTAGAGTTCGCGCCGGCCAGCAGCCAGCCCAGCGTTTTGGGTCCGGCTGGCATGGGCGCCACTTGGAGCTCGCCAACTGATTGATGCTACAGCGCTGTTACAGCTCCAAGTCCTGCTACAAGCACCGGTTCCGGGGCTTTAATGCCTGCCTGGAGCGCTACGAGCATGTTTGAGTACTGTACAGTATGGGCGGCCGCAGTACCGCCGTGGATGTCTGGGCTGGTAGGTCAGGTACTTGACCGTGTACTCATGTACTGTAAATCTTGGACCAGGAAATCCATGCTGGTCGGCTCTTCGCTCTTACGGTACTTGAGTACCTAAACGCAGCTACTACTGTAAACTGTCTTCCATGTCTTGTCCTGGCCCCACCGCACCGCCGACATGGTTTGACAGGGGTTCGGCCGGCTCCACTGTTCCAGGAACGAGATGGATCATGGGTTTGCATTTGATTTCCTCGAGTGACAGCTGGAGCTGCCTGCCGCGGATGCAAGGTACGTACCTACTGTAGCGTACCGCACATGCTTGGGTGTAACTGTACCAAGGTAAGGTACCCGCACCCATGTCATGTATTGTGTTTTGTACCCTCCCTCCTTTTTTTTCTTGCTCGTCCCCCGGACCGGGTCTATTCTTTCTATGGATGCTTTGGAACAACGTCTTTGCTTGGGATTCCGCTGCGAGTCAAGGTACCAGACCCTTTTGTGTTGTTTCCCTGTTCAAGGTTTTGTTTGCATCAAATGAAAGGAAAGAAGAAAAAAAAAAAACAAGAGAACCTGTCTCTTGTCGCAACTCAATACAAAAAGCTCCTGCTTTCTCCCTCCCTTCCCCCGATCTTCTTCCACTCCTTTCAATCCAACCACTCCTCATTCCTTGACTCGCAAAGCTCCCTCGCCGACTTACAAAAAGAAGCGTCAATCCTTTCGCCTTCTCCAACCCTTCGTCTCATCTCATCTCACTTACTTTTTGCTTTTTGCTACTGGTTCTTGTTAGCCTTGAGCCTCTCTCTCTTCCCACTTCCCAACCCACATCCAATCCCATCCTCCGGCCCCACCACAGCTCACGCTCACGCTCACTTTTCGTGGACCGAATACGGCACCCCATATCCACACAGTTTTTCGCACCAGTGTCAGGTACCCGTGTCTTGTTAGCGGCGTATCCGATTTCCTTCGACTCTTGCGCTTGCTTCCGTTTAATTACGAGCTGCCGTCGTCAACAAGGGCCCCTATTCCGGCACGCTTCCAAAGAAGCTTTTAATTCCTCTCGTTTCCCGCTGTGTTTTTTCTGATCTGATCTGAATCGACCATCATCTTTTTTTCCTTTGCCTTGTTCCACTCCTTCCTTTGCGCCGGCGTCCAAGAAAAACCAGTCCACTCCTTTGGCACTTAATCGAAAAATCCATCACTACCAACACTACTTAATCTAATAAGCCGTTTGGCACCTTCACGCTCTCTCACGCTCACCCTCACGCTCACACTCAACACTCGTCAATCATCTTTTCTGACGACCAGCTCAACGCTACATATTACTACATCTTTTTAATGTAAGATTCACACACTTGGCAACGTCTTTTTGCCTCTTTTCTCATCCATCTCCATCTCCATCTCCATCTCCATACTAATAAACATCTTCTTACACAGACTCCAACCTCACGCTCCCACCATCCAAAATGATTGCCGCCAGCTCCGACATTTGCAACTTCGGCCGTGGTGCCTATGATACCACTGGCCTCCCCAAGCCTCCTCCTCCTCAGCCCCAGTAAATGGGGAATGCGACCGACCGGGATTCGACAATGTCTTCCAGCAACAAACGCATTTACGTCCTTTCTTTCCACTTCTTACTATTCACGCCCGAGGTTCTGTCGCAAGCGATGGAGCCTCACATAATCTTTTCATAATACTCTTAATTCGCACCCTCGTGGATTTACAATACGGGATTTCAAAAGACATTCGCCGTCGACCAACGAAAGAACGCTTCGCAACGATTTGAACAAGGCTTTTCACACTCAAAATGTTCTCAGACCACCGGCGTGATCTGAGATTTGTTTTTCACACGGGATTTTATTCGCACCAAAAGAATGGCGTTCTACTTAGACGGACAGTTTCTGGGGATTCACTTGTCCATTTTTTCCTCTTCAGCGCAGAGCTTACCCTTGGCAAGGGCGAACATCTTGGAATGCGCGCCACGATCCTGGTTGTCTCGAATCCCATGTCACATCTCATTCCCGCGATCGAGATGTCAATGTACAACGCCGATTTTTACATAATCAACTTCCAAGGGATATACTACTACGCTGGGGATCAGAGAAACAAAAAAGGATGGGATTTTATTTACCTTTTTCGGCTTCAAAACGGGATTTTTGTTTTGTTTTTGCATATAGACTTGGCTTTCAGGACTCTTCGTCCGAAATTTTTGGGAAGATTTCTTTTTCAGTTTTTCGTTCTTGGTCGCCGGTCCCTTCGCGGGGATCGCACCAAATGCAGGCAACAAGCGAAGTGTGCGTCAAACACCAACAGCTCTTGTTGGGGGAGACACTTTAGCTTTCTTTCCTTCTTTTTCAAAAAAATGTACAATGAGTTTTTGGGGGCACAGAAAAATCTTTGAGGGGCTTTGGCCGTGTTGGCTACGCACTGGTCCGAGCTGAAGATGCTACGGAGGATACCCCTTTTGACAACTCTCTAAATAGAAACATTATAGAATAGACTTGCTTCACAGCAAATATGTCATAACTTTTACAATTACTCTCACTCTCCATTTCTGCGCTTTTCTGTTCCGGCAATAATCTTTTCACATGCTTATCCGTCTCTTTTCTTATCTCTCTCTCTTTTTTTTTTTTGTTCGTCTCTATCCTTACATCTACAAAATCACCTGCCGCGTCTCGGCATTCGACTAGATCAGGCCCACGGCGCGGAAAAAAGAAATTGTGATGAGGGAGGCTAGAAAGGTCGAGATTCACGATAACAAGGAAAAGCCAAAGCGAGAGACAGACACAAGACCAATGGGCGGCTAACTGCTACAAAAATGTGATACACACTAAGAGAGGTCAAGGGGGAGGACCCGCGCGGCTGGGCTGCCTCTTTTTTTTTTTTTTTTCCTTTGGTCAAGTTTTTGTCATGTTTATCGCGCTTTTTTTCTTTTCTTTTTCTTTTGCGAGAGTCTATTGGAGAGCTATGAATGCAGGGAAAGGATGGGTTTTGTTGGCGATGTGGTTGTGCTATTGGATGGTTGGGGACCTTTCTCTCCATCTGGTTGGACGATGACTTGATGCCTAGCTAGTTATTAGTTCTTCTCGTTTTCCTTTTTTTTCTTCGTTTTCCTCCCAACGAAAAGAAAATTTCGCTAGCTTTTTGGGTTTGCTTTTGCAAAATTCACAAATAGGACGGACTAAAGCTCCGGGATGGATCTGGGGAAAAAAGCACGGCTGCAGGACCTACTTTAGCGAGGAGGGAAGAGGAAGCTAAAGCAGGAGATAAAATGCACGATGCACGATAGATTGGGCTTGTGCGTGTGGGGCGCATATGTAGGTCTGATCTTTGGTGCATGCAGGAGATGATCGTGTTTTGTGTTTGATGTTTTTTTTTTTTTTCCGTGTTTCTGATAGGTGTTGCTTTTTGTAGCATTGAGGCGCTTTTTTAGACGCTGTGGGCATATGCTGCCCTGTTTGTGATGCATCGTGAACATACAATGTACAGTAGAGCATCATCAGTCACATCGCCAATTAGGTATTTGTTAGTGAGAATAATGCCCGTTTGATGTTGGTCAATGCCGGCAAAAGCTGTAATTTACCGATGCTGTGGATTATAAGCGTTGAATACGAAGCACAGGCATCATCATCATTGAAGTAAACGCATTGACTTTTGGCTAGCAATGCCTCCATACCTAGGTACGTGAATAAATGAATGGACGGGACAAATGCAAAATCTACTACTAGAGGTAGAAGACAATATGAAGAGTCGGCTAATCCCAAGCACATCCAAGCAAGTACCTTGGCGTATAAACTTGACCAAAGTTTCTCTCGAGTCTAACTTGTGCTACCCGCATCGGCAGACCAGAAGCGCATCCATGGATCTCTTTTGTCATTGGACCGTTAGATAGGGAGTGGCCAAAAGACGGAAGTTGAGACATGATGGCTCAGATTGTGACAAAACTCTCTTCCCATTTTCTCTCTTTTCTTTTTTCCTCTTTTTCCTTTTTTTCTTTTTCTTTTTACGCTTGAGCGTGTTCCACCTTCGCCAGACGGCTCGGACTGCAGGACCGCGTAGCCGCTTCACGTCACTGGCCCGGCAATCCTTGTCGCACAATCGTAAGGAGAAAAAAAGAGGCGAGACGAGACACTTGGTTTGATCCAGCTCGGGCGTATCAGACAGCTTCGCTTATGCATCGGACCTCGCCAACGGTTGAAAAAACAATTCACGGGCGGCCTCTAATCCTCTTTTTGCCTCTGTATCGAAGCCATGATTCACCAACAGCCTAGAACTTGTCCATCTAATTATGTGTTGGGCGCACCAAGTGCAGCAGGAGGACTACGAGCAGGACAACATTCGTGTTGGCTACACACGCCCCCTGGCAGTCCTAAACCGAAGCAGTGCGTCCGTTGACGCTTCTGGCTGGGCACTTGTAGATGGGTACGTGACGACGCCTCCGGGCCGAGCTTCTGTGCCTCAGGGCTCCGACATATGCCGCGTTACACGAGGGCATGGGAGGGACAGAGCCAGGCACAAGACATCTACAACGTTGCTACTACTACAAGTATACTCGTACAAGTACAAGCACTCCTCTCAAATAATTACGGGCCGAGAGACCAATCAACAGATTGGAACGACGGAGTGTAGCGCTCCTCTAAATAACGATGTACTATACAAGATGGTAGAACCTACACTCATTAGATAGGTAGCTTAGATAGGTACTAGGCAGTCAGTCGTTAACATTGCAATAAGATTGATCACTGCTTCAACCTACCAGCTGCATGTAGTAGTTATTCCTGCTGGCGCCGTCCCACTACACGATTCAGCCTGCGGGAAGCTGCGGCGCGAACGTCGGGCCCTTATTGCTGGGCGAGGTTGTGCCGGTCATGGTTGAGGAGGACTTGGAGACGCGTAGCTTTCACAGGGCACACCGTAGAAAAAAAAGTTATCTATGAATGCTTCACCGGGGTCTCGAACCTACGAGGTCGCAAAAAGTATGGCGGCCCGTTCAAGCATGCTTCAATATGATTATCGGTTGTACCACCACACTACCCGAAGGTTTTGCAAAGACTAATATAATATATATACTAGTAGACCAGCTCGCACTGTACGTGACATAATCTGTCGGGTAAACTACTGCAGACTCCAGAGAAAGGCAGCGCGCCATTGAGGCATGCAATCAAAGATGTCGTGTGCTAGAGTCTTGCTTACAGCATTCCAAGGTTTTCAAAACTTCGTCCCAACATATTTACAATGTAGCGGTGGGCGTGACACCAGTCCCGAACCGATTGGTCAATGATGAGCGATTCAACGATGGCTTCACACATGCGTGCCCAATGGACTCGAGTTGCATAAGGCAGTTGGCTGTCTTCACTTATATCGAAAGCGCAGAATCTAACGCATGCTAAATGGTAACTCATAGCCGTAAATGACACGGCTTCGGATATCGCGGAAAATGCCGGTCAGGCACGAGGATGAGGATGCGACGGAGAGATTGCCCCGTTGTCCTCCAGCACTTACTTAATATTCTGGACAGTCCTGCCCGAACAACAAGGTTCAAGCACAACGCAACTGGCTTCAAGCCCGCAACTTGTAGTTCAATAACTCAGCCAGACCAGATAGGATCGTTCCGCCAGGTTATAAAAGGCAGCGATAATCCTGCTTGAAAATGGATTGCGCACGCAACGCTTTCAAGATCAAAAGACCACCCGACGAGACAACGCACCGCAATAGCCGCAACCCGACCGCAACAGCAAGATGGCTGAACGAACAACCAAATCGACAATCAACAAGATTGCAGATCGAAGCTCCAAAGAAGGAAAGACCGAAGCTAGGCGAGGCAAAGCACAAGCTGAACCAGCTGAAGGGCACCAAGATCCCCAAGCTAGGCAAAGGGATCAAGAAATCATCAAAAGAGCCGACAAAGCAGCCAAATAAAGGCCACACACATGAAGGTCTGGAACCGCTGGATATCGCTAGAAACAGAGCTTCTGGAGAAGTCGCACCTATACCGTGACCGACTTACGACGCCTCGTATCACTTAGGACGATGCATCGCAAATATTTTTAAACTTCCTGTCAGAATACAATCGCGCTGCGTGGGAGGACTCTATGAAAGACGTCACCTTCTGGCAACATAACCAACTTACGACGCCTTATATTACTTAAGACGATGAATATTTTTTAAGCTTCCTATCAGAATACAAGCGCGCTGCGTGGGAGGACTCCATGAAAGACGTCATCTTCTGGCAATATAACTAATTTACGACAGCTTATATTACTTAGGACGACACATTTTTTCGAAGCGACAGTCTTGCGTATCCTCAACGGAACTATTCCTACCTTCTTCCTCCACTGGCCCCCTGAAGATGGAGATCTTCACGTATATACCCACTACACTGGGCCTCCTTTACGGGAACCATCGTTCTTTGACAGTCAAGGGGTGGAAAGAATACAGCGTCGCAGATCCCACACAAATTATAGTGGCAGACCGGCGGTGTTTTCTTTCCACCGCATGCCGTTATATCCACATCTCCGTCATCGTCAACTTGTTCGGAGCCGCCGTCCTCTTTAATATCTACTTCTCAGTCATCGTTATCAGTCTCTGAGAGATCATCGGTGTCCGTTATATCCACATCTCCGTTATCATTATTAGTCTCTGAGAGATCATCGGTATCCGTCATATCTACATCTCCGTCATCGTCATCTTATTCGGAGCTGCCGTCCTCCGTCATATCCACATCTCCGTCATCGTAGTAGTCAGCGTCGGAACCCTCTGCGTCTTCAATATCAGGGTGCTCCCATTCTATCGATGGTGACTGTCTGAACGGACACCGATGATCTCTCAGAGACTGATGACGAGCTGATGGACTTTTACGCTAACTTACTCGAAAAGAGCGATGGGTCTCAGACCGATGGCTCGACCAGCACCGGTGACTAATGGGAGCTGAATATCGCTAGAAATGGAGCTTCTGGAGAAGACGCACCTGTACCATGACCGACTTACGACGCCTCATATCACTTAGGACGATGTATCGCAAATATTTTCGAACTTCCTGTCAGAATACAATCGCGCTGCGTAGGAGGAATTGCGCTGCGTGAGAGGAATCCATGAAAGACGTCACCTTCTGGTAACGTAACCGACTTACGATGCCTTATATCACTTGGGATAACACATCGCAAATATTTTCGAGCTTCCTATCAGAATACAATCGCGCTGCGTGGGAGGAATCCATAAAAGACGTCACCTTCTGGCAACCCTGGTCGCCCCGGTCCCCTAAGCGGAGGACAGAAAAACCGACAGAGAGAAATTCAAACACCCCTACGTTAAATTATACGCCGGTTCTTTAAGTAACTCTCTGCGCCTCTAGCTCTGGTTTCTATAATACCCGCTATTATATCTATATTTCTCTTATAACTGCTACTATCTTTATATATCTCTAGTAACTGCTACTAGAGTTATAGAGCAAAACCCAAGTGCTAGCTGAATAGGTATTCCCTAATAAACGCAATGCCTAGTAGTTAATATATAAGCTAATCGGGTGTTCATATTGCTGAATATATGCACTTACTCATTTTGCGGTCTCGCTTTTTCTGTCCTCCGCTTGGCCCCCCTCCCCCCGATTCCCTTTCCCAATGGCCAATTCACCGCCTGAGGTGCTCTGTCAAGTGAAAGTGAACCTACGAGTAGGAGTACATACTAGGTTGTCCTATCTGACAGACTGACAGACAGACACACTCCCCTTTTCTGGTGGCTACTACTACATACACTCCGTCCTGATATGTACGAGTATATCCTTCCTCCGGCCAGACAGTGCGTGTTGCCATCCCAAGAGCGTCCCTGTCGCTAAGAGCGGGCTGGCGAGAACCTTTCCATCACGGCTGACCAAGCTTCGACGCCGCGGAGAAAACCTTGATGACGGCAACTCTATCTGTAGTCTACCACAGATCAGTCACTTGGAGTGCAAATGTGCAAAGCAACATGAAGGAGAATCCAACGGTCCGAGCTGCAAGCGGTCCAACTCGCACAGACAGTCGTAATCTTTGTAATCTTTGTTCCCTCCGTCTCGGGGCTTTGGAGTCAGTCAGGCTCACTTGGGACGTCTCATTTGGAGTTGATTCCTCTTTTGAAGTGTGCATTGTTATCATTGATAGTAGGTTCAAATTATAAGGGGTAGACGAATATTGGGCCGAGTTCCTGAAACCTGTACAGGAGAAAGAGAGGCATCTCACGCTGACTTTGGACTGGGCAAGACAGATCAGTGTTTTCTAATGGTCAGTTGAGGCTTGGACATATCCAAAGGTAAAAAGAAGAAGAGTATTTGCGTTGAATCACGGGGAGTTTGTGATCTGGTCTGTATTTCGCATGGAAAGGGGCATGGTCCCATTTCTGGAGGACGTCGTGCTTGGTATTACGCAACATTGCGGCTTGCTGGAGGGAAACAAGAATATATTATGGATACTTTTTATTATTGACGTGTATTAGCATGTCGAAAGATAGTTTTGTCATTGACGGGAATTGAATAACTCGTAGTCTTAGAGTATATGTATCTTTTTCTATGTCGTATGCTTACGGTTGTGAGTCTTCCTGGGCGTTGCCTGAAGATTCCAAGAAATGGCAACATCGGCGAATGGATGGCTGGAAGATACTTGTTATGTAGGCATTTAGGCTCGTCATACTATTACAAATGAATACTTAATATGAGATAGTAAAATTCTGCAGATGCGTGTTGGAGCAATATCACAGAAATGAGCTTCGTCTGCAGGGTAGTATTGGGCAAGGGAAGCTACTAAAGCTTGATGGTAATTGACATAGGGCACTGTGGGAGGCATTCTACCTAGGTAGACTGTAGTAGTGGTTTAATTTAATCTTATTGCTCCAACTATGTATCTGCAACTTGTTTGTGACTATCGTTTATATGGTAATTCAAGAGCATGATGACATGTGCCTATAACAGCCTCTTACGGACATTAGCCCTTGATAGAAGGAGGAGAAGAAGCTGATTAAGAATTACCACACTCTTAAGGTTAACATTTCAAATTGAATTTACTATATTGATTACCATAAAAATGGCATCCAAATCAACAATGAATCGTATAAGCTTGTTTCCACCACCATTTATCTTCTCTCTACCAAGTGAGACTGCACTGTTAATTAGGTACAGGTTACGCACCACCAGCACCGAGCACCCTGGAGTACTCCACTAACGGACGGCCAGCTTCCCTCCTCCCCCACAGCCCCTCCACCCGTGACGCAGCATCATCACCAACCAGACTGAGCTTCCCCAATCCACCTCCAAAGCTACAGCCTCTCTCTCTATCTATCGCCCAATCGAAGACCTTCCTCCCTCCCGCCACCTCTCCGAAAAAGCAGCAAAAGGGGGAACTCGAAAACCAAAAAATAACAAAGAATCCTCTCCCAACAACGCAACGAGACACTCGCCATGTCAATCATCCAGCAACACACCGCCGCGTCCCTCACAGACGCCTGGCGCACCGTCAACATCGACATCCTGACCGAGGACTCGAGCGTCAACTTCGACACGTCGACGCTGCACCCGCCGCAGCCCGAGGTTTCCGAGGCCGATGTGCGCACGCTTTCGACGCAGGTGCGGCAGCTGCTGAGGGGGGGAGACGCTGAGGGGGCGCTGAGGGGATGCCTGGAGACGCCGGTGTACAACGGGACGGATGCTGCAAAGGACGCGCATCTGCAGACCATCATCGAGGTGCTGCAGTCCATCAAGGCGAGCGACATGACGCCGCTGCTCAAGGGCATCTACGCGGCCCCTGGCGGAAGCGAGCTCCTCGACGTGCTGATGAAGTACATGTAAGTCACGATCGAACCACATTCCCCGTTTAAAAGAGAAATAGTGAGGGAAGAAGAAGCAGGACGGAAAGCTGACTAGGTCCATCCATAGCTACAAGGGAATGGCCAGCGGTGCTCCTGCAGCCGCCGGGCTCAAGTCTCCCGCCAAGATGACACCGCAGTCCACCGGCTTCACCCAGATCGGCTCACGGCCCGGCGCGTCCAACGAGCCCGCATCGGCCGCCATGAGCGTCCTGCTGAGTTGGCACGAGAAGCTGGTTGAGGTTGCGGGGCTGGGATGCATTGGCCGGACGATGACGGACTGGCGGAGAGTATAATGGCGCTGTTGGGTATATAAACGGACAAAGGGTCGATCCTACTGCGAAATCATGTATAGAGGGGGTGCTGAAGGAGCCCAAGGTGTTTGCTTTACTTTCCAATGGAACAATGGTTACCAAATGGTAGCATGGCGCCATCCATATGTTCGGTTGACATATTAACGTATTAAAAAAAAGTTTTAAATCTTCCATTATTCATACATGTGGTATATATACTACTCCTTCTTTTCCAGAATGTCTTTTAGATTCGTCTCTCCACTTCCTCTTGCAAGCGGCTTCGGCTGGTTCTCGCCCTCACGCCAACCAATCATGTATATAATTCTAAAGGTGGCAGGAATTGATCCGTCGGGGTTACCATGCAGGGCCCGATATATGGCGTCGTTGGCAAGCAGAACATCTCTCCGGATAGGTCCCATCTCGCGGTTTAGAATGGCGTTGCTCTCGCCCATGGCCTGAAGATCCTGCATAAGGGCAAATGTATCGGGGTAGTCGACAATGATGTCGTCGACGTCTACAGTCAGCATCTTGAAGCCTGCTTTCTGCAGCAGGCCGCCGACATCACGCACGTCAGCCAGCGGCGAGACGTGGGGGGACATGCCGCCTCTCCGTTCCTGCTCCGCCAGCTGTAGTGACGTCCGAAGCTCAAACAGCGTATCGCCTCCAAGCATTGCGCCGATAAAGGGGCAGTCTGGCCTGAGGATGTTGTTGATCTGGGACAGCACGCCGGGGAGGTCGTTGATCCAGTGCAAGCTCAGGGAGCTCAGCACAAGATCAAACGACTCGGGCTCAAACGATACAGTCTCTTCATCTTCGACGACTTGGCGGGTAATGGCAATCTTCTTGTTGAAATCGTGGCTGGCATCTCGGTAGAGCCTGGCCTCGGAGGAATCGGTTGCGATGAGCTCGCCGATGCGGTCCGACAGCGATGGTGACAGTGGCGTGTTTGGATCGGGATCGGGATTCTCGCGCGTCAAGGCTTTTGCGACATTGCATGAATTGGCGCCGAGGTCGAGAACCTTGGGGAAGTGCCGTTTGATATCCTGTCGAGAGTAAGCTTTTGCATTTGGCTCTGGGTTAAGCATGGCGAAGCAGATTTGGACTGACAAGAAGTCTCTCCGTGAGCCGTATGGCTACTTCGTCCTTCAGATAGTCTGCCTGACGACTCTCTTCCTCATTGGAAGCTGAGCGCTCCTTCTGAAGCCATTTAACCCTTCGATCAAAGACTTGGAATCGAGTTGCTCCGGAGGCGACCGCATAGAATCGGCGAGGGGCAGCTGCGAACTGGGTGCTGTTGAGAGGGGCAAGCCTGGCGAGGCTGCTTTTGCCCCAGCTTATGAGTGAGGATGAGCGGCACGTGGACATGACATGCTCATTTGCAGAGCAAGTCTGGGCTGAAGGTGTGTTGGAATCAAATCAATTCAAGCTTTGTCTTGTAAAGGAAGATGCAGCAGTGAAGCAATGACGCCGGGCAGCCCATCCATTATCGATTGCATCCAATAATTTCTTAGATTGAGTGCTTCACAGCGCACGGGCCACCCCGGCCACAGGGTCGCAGCCGCTGGCGTTTTAGCGGCCAACCCGCTACAGAAGCATTAAGCAGCTCCTGATTTAGGCTCCACGCAACAGCCAAAACGGCCCTCCATCCATCCTTCGACCTTCTCCGAGCCGCCCGCAAGACGCGACGCTCTTGATCTTGCAAAACCGTGACCACCAGAGGCTCCACGTAATCGCCCAGACGCTGCTGCATTCCCTCTGACGTATCTGTCGACGAGGAACCGTCTTACGGCATCAGATCCATCATCTCGCACTTGTTTCGTCTTTTTTAACGCCGCCTGCTCTGTCCCCGTGATAGCCGGCAGCTTCTTATCGCACAAGACCCGAGACGATTACATATCCAGCCTTCGCGACGCCGTCGATGCTCGCCGCTTAAAACAGACCGACGCAAGCGATCCCGCCTGACTATGCGATCCCCCCGATAGACGATTGGTGTCTGGCTTTGCCTCCCGCAAGGATTTAATTACCGCGACAGCTGCTTCGCATCCCATCTCAACCCATCGATTGAGGAGTTAAAAATAACGAGGTCCGAAAAAAAAGGGGTCCAACATGTCGTCGTCCGCATCAGGCTGGATTGGCCGCTCCAGCAGCAACAATGCCAACATGCGAGGCCTGGTACAGTTCATCGCCGATTTGCGAAACGCGCGTGCCCGTGAGCTGGAGGAGAAGCGCATCAACAAGGAGCTGGCCAACATCCGGCAAAAGTTCAAGGACGGCAACCTCAGCGGCTACCACAAGAAGAAGTATGTCTGCAAGCTGCTGTACATCTACATCTTGGGGTGGAATGTCGATTTCGGACACCTCGAGGCCGTCAATCTGATTTCCGCCAATAAATACTCGGAGAAGCAGATTGGCTACCTGGCCATGACGCTGTTCCTGCATGAGAAGCACGAGCTGCTCCACCTTGTGGTCAACAGCATTCGTAAGGACCTTCTCGACCACAATGAGCTCTTCAACTGTCTTGCTCTGCATGCCATTGCCAACGTCGGAGGTCGCGAAATGGGAGAAGCTCTCAGCGGAGAAGTACATCGGTTGCTCATCTCGCCGTAAGTTCCAACACACACGCGCGCATGTTTGATAGCGGAAGGGGTCGTTTGGCTAGCTCGAGACTGGAAAGGCTAACCCGTGAATGCGATCTAGGACTTCCAAATCGTTTGTCAAGAAAAAGGCCGCTCTGACCTTGCTGCGACTGTACCGAAAGCACCGGGACATTGTACAGCCTCAGTGGGCCGAACGAATCATCCATCTCATGGATGATGATGATCTGGGTGTTGCGCTGTCCATTACCTCTCTTGTCATGACTCTGGCTCAGGACGACTTGGAGCAGTACAAGGGCGCCTATGCCAAAGCTGCGGCTAGACTTAAGCGCATCCTGATTGACGGCGAGTACACCACCGATTATCTGTATTACAAGGTTCCATGCCCTTGGCTTCAAGTCAAGCTTCTGCGGCTTCTGCAGTACTTTCCTCCTTCAGGTACGTTGATATTCCCCCTCCAAGCTATGCGCAACAAATTTACCGGATACTGACTGTGCTTGTGCAGAGGATACGCACGTGCGTGAGCTGATTCGAGAGTCTCTGCAAAAGATTCTCAACCTCGCCTTGGAATCAAGCAAGAATGTGCAGCAGAACAATGCGCAAAACGCAGTCCTCTTTGAGGCCATCAATCTCATCATTCACTTGGACACCGAGCAGGACTTGATGAAGCAAATCTCCTCTCGCCTAGGACGCTTCATCCAGAGCAGAGAGACCAATGTTCGATATCTTGGTCTCGAAGCCATGACCCATCTTGCCGCGAGATCTGAAAATCTTATTCCGATTAAGCAGCACCAGGACATTATTCTCAGCTCTCTCAAGGACCGCGATATTAGCGTTCGCAGAAAGGGTCTTGATCTCCTCTACAGCATGTGCGACTCGACGAATGCCCAAGTCGTTGTTGGCGAGCTTCTGCAGTTCCTTCAGAGTGCGGACTTTGCCATCCGTGAGGAGATGGTTCTTAAGATTGCCATTCTCACGGAAAAGTATGCCACTGACGTCCAGTGGTATGTCGACATATCCCTGCGACTGATTGCCATGGCCGGTGATCATGTTAGCGACGAAGTGTGGCAACGAGTGATTCAGATTGTCACCAACAACGAGGAGCTCCAGGTTTATGCCGCTCAGACCGCTCTCCAGCACATCAGAGCCGACATCTGCCACGAGACGTTGGTCAAGATTGGCGCCTACATTCTTGGAGAGTTTGGCCATCTCATTGCTGATCAGCAGCGGTGCAGCCCCATTGAGCAGTTCCTGGCCTTGCAGCGGAAGTTGTCGGGATGCTCATCGAGCACGCGCGCCATGATTCTTTCCTGCTTCATCAAATTTGTCAACTTGTTCCCGGAAATCAAGCCTCAGCTCGTTCATGTTTTTGAAATCTACAGCCACACTCTGGATTCCGAACTGCAGCAGAGAGCTTGTGAGTATCTGAAACTGGCGACGCTGCCGACAGATGATCTCCTGCGAACAATGTGCGATGAGATGCCGCCATTCCCCGAACGAGAGTCCGCCCTGCTCTCTCGCCTGCACCAGAAGCACGCCGGCACTAGCGACCGGAGGACATGGGTTGTCGGCGGCAAGTCTGCCAATACCGAGGCGGAGCTCAATATGGCCAAGCCTGGCGGTCTTAAGAGGACATTTAGTTCTGCTGTTCCGCTCAACGGGAACAAGGCCAACGGTGTCAACGGTAGCCATGCAAACGGTGCCTCTGATCTTGCCGGACTCGACATGAGCTCGCCAACAAGCGAGCAAGCGCCGAAAAAGGCGCCGAACCTTGCCAGCGCTGCTCATCTGTCTCCTGGGTGGGAGAAGGGCTTCAACAGGCTCCTGCTCAAGGCTGAGGGTGTCTTGTACGAGGATGCCCAGGTGCAGATTGGCGTCCGGTCCGAGTACCGTGGACAGATGGCCTGCATCATAGCCTATTTCCGAAACAAGAATCCAGGGACCATCACGTCCTTCACCACGACGCTGGATCTTGATGAGAGCGAAAAGGGCCATCTCACATGGGATGTAAAGGGTCTCCCTGAGAGCACTCTTGGCCAAGGCTCGCAGACACAGCAGGTCATCATGTTTGAAGCCAAGAAGGTGTTTGATAAGAGTCCGACGATGCGTGTCAGCTACTTGGCTGGCGCGCTGCAGGCACTCACACTGAAGCTCCCCGTCACCATTCACAAGTTTATGGACCCTGCGGAGCTTTCTGCTGAGGACTTCTTCAAGCGGTGGAAGCAGATTGGTGGCGGTTCCCGAGAGGCTCAGGGCATCTTTGGTCTCTCTGGCGGCAAGAACAGCGCCAGGGAACTCACCGAGAAGTTCGTGGCCTCGACGGTCGAGGGCTTTAGATGGCGCCTCCTTGACTTGGTTGACCCCAACCCCAAGAACGTTGTCGGCGCCAGCGTGCTTCATACCTCGGAGGGCGGCAAGTTTGGTTGTCTCATGCGACTGGAGCCCAATTACGGCACTCAGGTAAGCTTATCTTCTTCTATTTCATCTTCTTTCCATGAATATTTCTTCGACATGATGTTTTGCAAAATCAAAGTATTTGCTACTTCAGAACCTACGGGTCATGAGACAAACCTTAATCACCTTTGCCCTGATCGTCCATCATCATTAATTCCCTTGAAATGTTTGTCATGTCATACAAGAAGATCGCACTGCTAACATGATCTTTAAAAGATGATTCGGTTAACGATCCGAGCCACCGATGAGTCGGTACCTCAGGTTCTTCTCAAGCTCATGCAAGAGCGACTGTCCGTCGGAGTGTCAACGATGCCCGAGAGATACGACCCCCCAACACGACAAGACATCTCTGACGCTTTTGGGAGTGTAATGGTTAACTAATTATCTATTATTCCTCTTTTTTTTTCTTTTCCGAGCCAAGCTTGGTTTCTCTATTTTATCTTTTTTTGGAATATGTGACAATAACTACAACTACATGACTGACTAGGAAATGTCTTGGCACGCATGGAAGCATATTGGCGTTTGGGAGAGAAGCATGATGGATGATACTAAGTGCCTTGGACGAAGTTTTTGGAGTCGGTGAAGGGGCGAGACTGAGGAGCCTTTATTCTCTGTATGTAGTTTAGTTTTTTGCCCCCGTATGAAAGCGGCTGTTTTTATTTTTTTCCATCTTTTTAGCCAACCAAAAGTTGTAACTTATGATGGTCATGAAAAGGGGACTTAATTGCTGATACCAACTTCCTTTTTTCTTTCATGCTTGATGAGTTCTTTGCGGTTCGATCGTAATTCTGAATGAGACACATGATGTCTCCTGCTGAAGTGGCTTCACATTGTGACTAGCCTTGTATTATTTACGTCTGATATATATATGGTTTTTTTTTTTTAATATTTCCATCTTATAACTCTCACGCTTTTGTCCTCGGAGGCCTCTGTCCAAAGATGGTGGTGCCCACTCTCACTTCACTGCTTCCCTGAGCGATGGCTCCCTCGAAATCCTCGCTCATGCCCATACTGAGCTCCAGTGTATCCTGAGGACTCAGGCCGAGCTCACTGGCCACCAAATCTCTCTGAGCCACTAGAGCCTCAAAATCCTCGTTTTCATTCTCCGCAGTAGTGGCACGGCTGCGAGCAATAGCGCCAATGGTCATGAGGCCGAGCAAGTTGAGCCCAGCACAATTCTGGACGATTTCACGACACAGCGCAACAGTCTCCTCCCCCGGAGCACAGCCAGACTTTGCCTCTTCGCCCGAAGTGTTGACCTGTACATGAACATTGAGCTTCTCGAGCGCAGGATTAGCGACCCGGGCTTTGTTGAGCAGCTGGGCCTTTTTGAGCGAGTCGACGCTGGACACGCAGAAGAGGTTGGGGATCTTGGCGAGGTTCTTGCAGTGGCCGGACTGCAGGCCGCCGATGAAGTGCCAGTGGATGGACCGGGGGAGAAGCTCTGCCTTTTGGGCGAGTTCCTGGGCGTAGTTTTCGCCGAAGTGGGTGTGGGAGGCGGGAGCTTGGTGGAGGGCGAGGACGTCGACGGCCGGCTTTAGCTTTGAGACGGCGACGAGGCGGACCTTGTTTGCTTCTTAGCAAAGGGATATTTAATTTGTCTGACTGAGAAGAACCAGAAACCGTGTATATAGAAGAACATCATACTCATGAACCGTTTCTAGTGCTTACATTTCGGCCGTTGGCGGCTGCTGCGACGCGCTCCTTGACGGCACTGAGTTGGGAGATGAGAGCTTGAGCTCTGGTGGGGTCGATTCTCATTTCTTCGGGGACTTCGTCACTCATTTTCTGCACGCCATGAGATGAGACTTTTTAAAGACTGAGAGGAGATGTGAGATTTAAGAAAAAATAAATACTTTTCTGGGTGGTTGTGAACTGGGGGGAGATGATGAATGAAAATGTCATGAAGCAATGACACACAGGTTGAGAAGTTGTGGCCGAGGTCGGCTTATCATCGGCTGTATCGGGGGGTTTTCTAACTTCAATTCGGTAAGCCTTCCGGACAGTGACCTCAATACAGTATCCTCTCTTTACTGATGTTAATGCCAGAGCGGATGACCTGATTGAAGTTGCAATTCATGATCGAATTAATCTTTACTTTTCAAACACATGTTGTAGTTTCTTCTTCTTTAATCCATTTCTTTTTTCTTCGTTGCTCATAATAGACAATGGCAACCGACGTCAAACAACCGCAGGACGGCAGCTCCAAAAAGCTGGCCTTTGAGCCCAAGTCACAGCACACATCAGATGAATTCCTCCAAGACTTTCTCAACCCTTCCTTCGACCCAATCTCATACATCAACGCCAGCTTACCGCCGCTGGCTCAAAAGGCACCAGTGCCGTCGAATCACAATGCCGTGCCCCTTGCGGAACTCGCCACGCAGGCCCAGACGCTTCTGTCGCAGCTGGATGCTCACACGACGAGGCTGTCGGACACGCTGACGCAGATCACCGATGATATCCTCAGGAGTGGAAGCAGGATGTCTTATGAGGTGGAGATGCTGCGAGGCGAGGCGCTGAGTCTGGAGGAGCTGCTGTTTGAGAAGCTGGCTGACCAGATCAGCATGTTTGTGCCGGGAGGGCTGCAAAAGGAGGGCGAGACGAAAGAAGAAGAGGAGAAGCCAAAAGAAAAGAAGAAGCCCATGGAAGATGGTGGAGACGAATCTGAGGCGAAAGCAGTTGCGAAACCCGAAGCTCAAGCGGCCGGTGCTGAGGGATTGGAGCCCGAGTCTATCAAGCAGCTGCGGACGCTCACCCTCGTCCGTGAGCGCCTGGATTCCGTCATCAAGATATTCGGCGACGCCATGGAATTCACCTTTCCGCCATCGGAAGTATCCGTTAGTTCAGGGTTTCTGTCTGTCTCTGCGCCAGAGCCTGGATCAGACCTGCAGAGCTCGGAGGAGAAGGGCCAGCAAGTTCTCAAGAAGCTACGAGACGAGATATCGACATTGCTCAACAACAAGCAAGACCCCGTCTCGGGCATTGAGAAGGCAGCGGAGAGAATCGAGCAGCTTAAGCAGTTGACTACAGTGTGGAATGGCACAGCGGAAGAGAGGGGCAGGACCAAGTTTATCGAGAGCCTGGCTAAGATGGTGGAGGACAGGCACCGCGAACTACTAAAGGAGATTGATACGAAGAGGAGCGAGGGTATTGCGTCGAGGCATGAGAGAAGCGGTAGCAGTGGCGTGACGACGAGGGAGGTTGCCATGGCGGAGGAGGCAAAGGCGCTGCCGGGAGGGTTTGGGCTGATGAGCCAGCTGCAGAAATTGCGCGGTGGCTTGTGAGTTTATGGAAGAGTGTTTATTCATACATGATATGTGTATATCTATATTTTCTCTTTGGGAGATCCAGACATTATGAGATACGAAAAATGGACGAGGTATCTTAGACCACGACAATCTGGGATGAATACATTAGTCGTATGTATGACACGATTTCACCCCATTGTAGCTCCTTCAAAGAGCAAATTAATTACTATTTACTCCATCACAAAATCATTTTAAAGTTCTCAATCATGAATTCATTCATTGGCTTTCCCAGCATGAAACTATATCAGAATCACCATAGTTACCATCTCTGGGCTCTTCCTCCATTGACTCCATTGATGCCGGGAAAGGCAACGAGGAAGCCCAAGTTGCTTCCACATATGGCATAGCGCCCATTAGACGTGCGCTGGTTCGCAGTTGCACGTATCGCTAGCCGCGGGTAACTCCCCAGTACAGAGTACCTGGAAACGCGGCCGGGCAAGCGACAAAGCAATGTACAAGACACTAAGCCAATGTACAAGACACTCGCAGCGACAAATCAAGTGCGGTTGTGCCGGGCGGGCCAATCACAGGGCGTTTGTAACTGTCCCGATCTGCGGGCGGTGAAGCTGCCCGAAATGGTCATGCAGGTGCTTTTTTTCGCGGGCGGCCAGAAAGAGAAACTGGAGCTGGGACTGGAGGCAGGCAGGTCACGCAGGGCAGAATTGACGGGCGAGAGGGCGAAAGGGCAAAATCACGCAGGATTCATTGCAGCCGGGAAAAAGAGAGAAAAGCATTGTAGATTAAAAATACAGCAAGTTGTTTAATTATAACTATTTATTTACTCAGTAGAACTTCTGCTGTACAAGAGACAAAAAAAAAAAAACAAGCTTCGTCGCTGCCATTAGAGTTGAGCTGGATCTGAGGCGCCTCTGACCTGGCGCTGAGAAAATCCATAAAAAGGCGGCAGAACCACACCACTCACTAACACCCCCGGGACTTAGACGCAAGACCCTAGCCAGCCTTTTGCTCCGAAACCTCACAACCAGTCGACTTGCATGCCATTACGCAAAACCTCTGCTCGCGGCTATTCTCACTCAAGCTATTTATTCTTCTCGTTGCCGTCTGCAGAATCTCTTCATATACACTATTTACTAGCTTCAAGCACAAGAAAAATACTACTCTCAGACGGCATCCACGCTTCTCAGCGTCTCTCTCTCAGCCTCTCTCGCTCTGCTCCCTTGATCCGCCATGGAGGCGAGCGAAGGAATCGCCTCCGCCGTGGGCGTCAAGCTGGATCGGCCCTCTCCAGCAGCAGCCTCGCAATCCAAGCGGGACCGCAAGCGCCAGGCTCTCGCCGACCGTCTGTCTGCCTTGAACGACAAGCTGCAGCGCGACCGAGACCTGACGTACCGCGACCAGCTCCAGAAAATCCAGTACGAGGTCGGCCTGGTCCAGCGCTTCGACCCGTATGATTCCAACGCCCTCGAGAAGGCCGCCGAGCTGCTCCAGGAACACAGACAGGCCCAGGGGCCGCCGGTGCTTGCCGATGGCGCCCGGAGCCTCATGGACATGGCGGGAATCCGCTTCCCAGACTTCATTGACGAGGTGGAGGATCTAATTGAGATTCGCGATTTCCAGCTGGTGCAGTCCAAGGTGAGTAGAATCACACGCACACTCATACACATGTACACGAATACCGCAAGAGATAGAGGAGACCACACATGATACTTGTCCCTCTCGTCTTTGCTTTTTAACCCTATTTTTTCTGAACCCTGCCCTGCCCTGCATCATGGCGTCACTTATAATCACCGGCTAACACATGTCTGCCTTTGTCAAACTAGAACGAATACGAACGCAAGGTGCAAGAGTACAAGAACACGCACGCGTACAAGGTCGAGACGGCCAAGCGGGAGCACCGAGCTCTGACCGAGACGCTCCGCGATCGGCTCATCAACAGCCTCACACAAAAGAAGAACCGCCTGAACCGAGAAAAGGAAGTGCTGGAGATTAACGACTCCAACGCCCTGCTGCTCAATCCCAACCAATTCAGCCTCACCAACCCCGCCAGCCCCGGCGGTGCCCATGGCAAGCGGGCGACTCGCCTGCGCAAAGATGCCGAAGATCTCCAGGTCTACGCCGACGGCAAGAAGCGCAAGCGCAACCAGGGCGAGGACGACGGATCGCCGGTGCCTTCGCGGCGAGCCCTCGATCCCAACAGCACGACACCGCTGTGGCAGTCAGAAAAGGCGCGCGCTGCTGCCAAGCAGAACGGCCCCGTCTACAGCATCGACAAGCTCTTCACTGACAAGGAGCTGTCTCTTCACTACAACACGGCCGCCCTGGCTGCTCACCAGTATGTGCTGCGCAACCGCGCCAATGGCACTGCCTCTTCTCCCGACGGTAGCGACTCGGGCAACGGCGACGGCAACGACATTGACAAGGACGATGCCGACTCGCAGCCCTCTGCCGCCCCCATGATGGAGCGCCAGGTCTCGCACGCAACTCGCAGCACTAGGGGTGGCGCGAACCAGAATTTTTTGGATGACAAGATCCTGGGCATCGAGGGCATTGCTAACTTTGAGCTCCCGGCCAACCTGGATCTGATCCACGCCCAGGAGCCGCCCAAGATGCCGCCTCCAGTGCCGCAGCAGTACCTCAAGCCGTACCCAAGGTCTGCCGACCAGAACTTCCCCGTGCCTCTGTCTCAGGATGACATTGCCTCCGATCTCTCCGTCATGGGCTTCTTCAAGCAGTACGACCAGAGCCACAAGCCCGGCGCCCACCTCGATGCGCCCAGCGGTCTCCGAAGGATTCTCGAGGCTGTGGCCGTCCCGTACCACCAGGGTCGGTATGTCGCCTTTACTAGTGCTGCCCGCGACGACCCAGAGTACCTCCGTGACGCCCTTGGCATTCCCTCAAGCAACATCCGCGATCAACCCAGCCCAATCCATGCCAGTCTCTCCCTAGCCGCTCTATCATCAGCAGCTGCAGTACCAATGAGCCGACAGAGCAGCGCTCAGGGAGGTGGCGTTGCCATGAGCCGCCAGGGTACCAGTGGTAGTGGTCGTGGAAAAGGCCGCCGAGGTTGAACTCAAACCCCATTCGTTCACAGTCATTGCATTTGACTGAATTGAGCCGCATGCACACTGCCTCTATAGCAACAAGGCAGATGAAAAAAAAGTCACATTTTGAGGGCTAACAAAAACGGGAAAAGAGTAAAGGAATATGTGCATTTCACGGCATGGCGAAGCGACGGCTGGCGTCCCGGGTTTTTTCTCTTATTATACCTCGACCTATCTATATCTTGCCCCTCTTGGAAGGGGGGCATTGGAGGAGCAGCATATGTTGTGTGTTTTCTTCTTGTTTTCTTCTTTTCTTTCACTCTCATACCTAAAGTTTCTCCTTCTGTTGTTTGTATGCCAATCCCAAATTTCATTTTCATTTTGCTTTTTGGTTTCTGATCTTCCTGCTGCCGCTGTGTGATGTGGTTTTACTTGGTTGTTTTTTGCGGCTAGTCACGGCTGCTTTGGGGTATCAAAGAGGGATGGTATCTGGATTTCTTTTTTTCGTTGTCATTGTATCTACAAGTTCCTCGTTTTATACACGATGATCTTTCTCATCTTCTCCATCTTTCTTTCGATCTTTTCTCTTTTCGTATGGTGACTAGGGGGATCGGGTCAGGAGGCCTGCTGTTGTTATACAGTAATGCTTAGATCGAGTTGGGGGTGGAGACGGCCTTTGGAGAAGACAATAAGGGGGGGCGGATCGAAAGTGAGGAACGCTTTCTATTCTCTTGTCTTCTTTTTCTTAGCCATCATTTTTGCTCTTCTTTCTTTTTTTTTCTTTTTTTCTTTTTGCTTTATCGGCCTGGATGGATTGTTATCCCAGGTTCAATGCTACAGTCACTGTCGGCGGCAGGTTCTTCTCACGCGGTAGGGAGTTCCAGAGGCAGAGATACGAAATAAAAGGGAAATGACTGTTTGTTATTACATGTTCGCAATCTTGTCTCATCTGTGCAACGCTAATATGAACCCAACACAAAAGAAAAAAGTGACACCATCTACCATACATGCATACACTCTAACCCAAGTACAGAAAATTCAATCATATTTCTTCCTTTAGTTGCCAAACACCAAAGCACGAACCTCGATGCTCTCGCGGCCCTCGGCATCCACCCTCGTCCTGGGATCAGTAAAGGCAGTGTGAGGCACACGTCCGCCAATACCAGACCCAGGCTTCAAGGACTCGCTGTCGAAACACTCAATCAACAAGCGCTCATCACCAGTCATGCCGCTAGCATAGTACCACTTCTGATTAGGGTTGTAGTTGATGGCCGCCGTCTCGCCAATATAGCCGTCCGAGTAGCGGTGCGAAATGGGAATAACGTCCTTCTCGTCAAGCGTGGAAGTAGATGCCACGGCGAGAGGGTTTGCCTCGACGGGGTTCTTGTTCAGGGGTCGCCAGACGTTGACGATGCGGTAGCGGCGCTGGAGTAAAGCGTCGGCCTCGTCGGGGAAGTACCTGCGCACGCGCTTCTCGACGGAGGCGGCGGTCTGGTCGATGTGCACGCGCAAAACGGGCGTTCGGTGAGCATCCGGATTAGACCGACGAATAGTATGATCGAAGATGTAGACTTTGTCGGCGCCGGGGATGTTTTCCAACAGCAACTTCTCGACCTCTGGGTAGTACTTCTTCTGAATAGAAGTATCCTCAACGAAATCTTGTTCTGCGGAGGCGGGGACGCCCTGGATGAGCTGGAAGGCGTCCTTGTCGAGGGTGAAGCTGGACTCGGAGCCGCGGATGTCGTGGATGACGACGTCGTGGAAGTCGTCGCCGTAGTTGCGGCGGGGGAGGTCCGCGGGGTGGTCGTCGCCGACGAGGTTGTAGGGCGCGGAGCCGTCGGTTGGGGCGGTGTAGTAGTTGAGGTTGGCGGTGACGTCGCCGCGGGGGATGCTGGAGATGACGGCCATGGCTGTGTGTATTTGTGTTATATTATATGTGGTGATATGGGGTGTTTGTTGTCTTGGTGTTTTGGATGTTCAATGGCGGGGTTGAGGATTTGTATGTATGGGTGGTTGTTGTGAGTTATAAGAGGGTATATATGTAATTGTGTTTGGCTGTTCAATGCCCACGCTGAGATTGAGATGTAGATTGTAGATGATATTGATATTCGAATTCTATACTCTGTAAGATATATATATATATATATATATACACACGCGACAGGTATCGGCCGCTCGATTTCAAATCCAAACCACCGTCATGATGCTGAGTGGCTCGACGTTACTGCGAGCACGTCACAGAAACCCCCACTCATTCGCTGGAAGCCATTTGTAAGGCGTACGGCTTACTAAACGGCCCTCGCCGAAACGGGATCAATTTCCTCATGCGAAACCCAATCGCCATTCGCAGGGCGGGCGTGACGATCCAGTTTTTTTTTTTGTTAACCTGGAAGTTTAGAGCATCAGTTGCCGGATTTAGCCGCTCTTTGATGTATGTATCTGCTGGACGCTGCTGTTGCGTTACCGTGGAGCTGCCGGCGGGGGCACACGCAAAAGCCTAATTCAGCAGTGGTTAGTAATTGTGATCCTTTGGAATTATTGTGGGAACCAACCTCGGCGATGGTGCAAGATTTTGGTGCGTGAAGTGTTCAATGTTGGGTTTGGTGACCAAAATCTACACCCAATGGTCTAAAGTTCTACCGAGGTGACGGCGACGGCTAAGGAAAATATTTCCCGTTACGATCGCCAGGGAATGAGTAATTGCAATAATTACACATGCAGGTGACGCTTTTGATCAGAAACAAGGCGTCGATGGATTCTTCCGCTTCTGCAGTAAGGGACCTATGCCTTTCCCTACTTTGGGGTTTTTTGTTGGATTGCTTCTCGTACGAGTAAGGTATTCTTTTTTCTTTCTTTTGCCGCTGGAATCCGAGATGGCATGATATTAGCAAAAGAAAACGTGCTTTGTTTCTTCTTCTTCTTCCTTCTTCACATTTCCAAGGAAGATGTAGCATAGGATGTGATGTGAGCAAAAAGCAAAATGCCGATATTTGTCCTTTAGGGTAGCTTGGGTAGGTAAGCTAGGCGAGATATCCGAGCCAGATGATCTCCATGTGATTTGCGCCCCAGATATGTGAGATTCACAGCACTTTCGCTGGGGCAGACGGCTTTTTCCGTGTCTTGCTGCTTAATATTACGGGTACGTACTCGCAGCTCTCCAGGGCGGTAGGAAAATCCCCCGTCTTATGTCTTACCAGCTTGCGTCATAGCTGATAGGGTAAAGTGCATTGCTGCGATAACCATTCCTTTTCCTCTCTATTGCTTTCTCATCCTCATTCTTCTACTATCAGATGCTATTATCCGGTGCTTACTACTACCCAGCAGTACTAACCTCTTCCGACGAATTTCAGTAGCGAGCAGCTGTATCAACCCCTTCATACTTGATCCCAATTGCTATATTCCCTCACCCACTATGGAGTGCTAGCAGCAACAAATTAAACACGGAGAAGCAGGAAAAAGGAGAAGCTCTCATTCAAGAAAATCCCCGCCCTCCCATTGGCCACTCACACGGGATGTTGTGCATGGTTCCTTCAGATTCTCCAGTCACCTTTGCGTCTCATGATTGGGCCAAACCACCCCAAAAAATTGCCAAGGGGGGCTGCTGGTACACTCGCCCGTCTGTCCAGAGGGAAATGAAAACGGCCAGCTAGCAAAAGCCTCCTGTTTCCCTCTCCCCGACCGAGATGCGAGACAAAAACGGCTACGAGCTGACTTGTCAGTTGTTCCAGCCCATCTCTTTCCGACGGCTTAGCGCGGGCTTTTAGTGGCGTGCAACGTGCGCGAGGGGAGATGCTCGCACATTGCTCGAGGGAATCTAACTCGTCACTTACAACCGAGAATTTGGGACTGCTGGAATTGTGGCGGCGCCAGAGTTGCGTTGCTGAATTAACCTTGGTCTTAGACTACTGCCAATGTGCGAGCAGTCGTTACTATTTCTTGCCTACCTTGGCAGTCCGTGGGATATGATGTGCAACATAGTGCTAGTAGTATGGATCAATGAATGTAATAATATGCAGATGCATCGGACATTAGCCTGCTGCTAAAGCTACCTGCAGGCGCACACCAAAATCAAATCAAATCAAATCAATCAAAATAGCACAGCTAGACTATGATTACCGCCATCTCAGCAAGCAAGCAAGGAACACGGCAATCAGTCAATCAATCAATCACAGCACGCTACTGTACCGTGGGATCGTCTCGTCTCCCTGGGCTTGCAGCTCAACCGCCCTCGTTAGCATGTTCCGGTGCTATATTTAGCCCTGCGCACTGTCGCCGGCGGGTGCCGCTGCGCCAATGATTTCAGCCACGGCAAGGCGACTAGCGAGCCACGCTCCTCGCCGCGAAACGTCATGTTTGCACTTGGGCTTTTGCTCCAGCTCTGCCCTTGAAGCAAATCCGTATCTTCGACAGTCCACGAGAAATTGGCCTTCCATTTGACCGCCAGGCGCTCGCATCATCACCCCCCGTTGCCGTGCCTTACAGTACCCGGACTGAAGCTGATGCGTCGCTGTCGGGAAGCTGCGCCATGTCCTAGTGCCCTGCTCGTGGTCAAGTAGCCGAACTGACTGCGGGCGCGTCTGAACGAAACGATTCCGCGGACAAGGGAGAGACGACAAAAGCACCGACAAAAGGCGACGAGAGGCTACAGACGATATACGAGAAGCTGAGGGAGACGGAGACGGAGAGGCCGTCGTTGAGGGAGAGGCATTGCGGGCAGCGACACACAGAGACACGGGCAGGAGAAAGACATGAGAGCTCAGCACGGCGTCTTGCAACAATGTCCTCTCCGCAAGCCGTGGCGACGCAGACCAACATGGCTGTCTCAAACCCGCGCCCCATGGTCCAGCGGTCCTCCCTGCCCGATCGCAACGTGACGCCCGACACTCTCGAGGACGCCTTTGTGCGCTTCATCTTTTACTGCAACCCGGCGCTGCCGCTCGACGCCGACACCGAGAGCCTCCGAGAGGCCTTTGCAAACCCCCCGAAGAGTGGAGGCAAGAGCTTCAGCCCCTTTCTCATCTTCGACCTGGTCCAGAGATTCTACCGCAAGGAGATCAAGACATGGACCGAACTCACCACCAGGCTCGGCGTCGAGCCGCCGGACCTGTCCAAGGACGAAAGCGCCCAAAAGGTTGCCCAGTACGGCGTCCGTTTAAAGGTATGTCCTCGTCGGCAGCTTGTGCGCTCTTCATTGTCTTTTCCCGCCATCATCTCCGTCATTTGGTCAATGATGACGAGCCGCTAACATGCCGTAGAAATGGATGAATTCTATGCATGTCAAGGCGTTCTTCGAATACCTCATGGGCATAAGCAACGATTACTGGACTGAGATTCCAGACGACCCAAATCCCACAGGGCAGCCCGTTCGTGATGGCGTTGCCATCGAGGATGACATGGCCCTGAGGGCTCTTTTACCCCATATTCGCCCCAAGAGGGGCCGTAAGAGGCCCGAGGCGGACGACAGGACCGACTCTCCGGTGGCTCAGCGGCAGCGCCTATCACCTCCATCTGCAATTGATGGTCCTCGGGCGACGTGGTCGGCTCATCCAGATGCACGAGCCCAGGGCGTGCCGATGGATCCCTCGAGACCCGGCGCCGCAGTTGCTTGGGGCTTCAACGACTCCGTGCAGACTCCGCTTTCTCGGTACCCCAATTCCGCTATAACACCCTCAACCAGGAGCTCTTTTTGGGACGATGCGTTGGAGCCCCGGTCTGCCATCTCTCCATCCAAGCCCAAGCTTTCCACCCATAGGCGGGGACCCAAGAACGTATCCTCGGCGTGGAAACCTGGAGGAGCTGATGCCAGCGTCAAACCAAGGGGAAGGCCTCCGATTAATCGCACACCCGTGGAGCCCTCTCCTCCTAACCCTCCGCCCATGACATCGTGGGCTCCGACCCCCGACAGCAATCCATCTGATGGCCCCGTGGCCGTTGTGCCCAAGGACGCCATACCGATGACTCCCGACGTGACTCAGATGCACCCACAGATTCGCAATCAAGTCGTTGCTCCGCGCGCAGATGCCGTGTCGCCTGTGCAAGCACGGGCGCCGTCACAGGTGCACATCATTGCGGCCCCTGCGTCTTCTAACCTCCCCGTGGCCGGCATGGGCATCAGCCCGCTTGACAATGCTAGACCTGCTCGGCCTGCTATTTCTCTGCAGGTTCCCGAGAGGCAGGGAGGCACAGTTCGGCTGGCAACGCCGCCGCTGCCGCCACCACTCCCCCCACCGCTGCCCATGGTCCCCGTCAATGACCTACCGGCAAACGATCCTCCGGCGCTCCAAGGAATTCCTCTTCAGGCACCGCCTGCACCGCAGGCTAATGGGTGGGATCCGTTCTCGCAGCCACCAGTGGCGGGAGTGTATGAGGCCAACGCCGTTCCACCCTCTGCTGGGGCTACCAGCCAAGCTGGCTCAACGTCCAACAAGGACGTGCCTCAATATTTCTTTGAGGATTTAGACGATCGTACCAATGTAGACGGGCTCATATCCTACTTTACTCATGTGCTGCACAACTCAGACTGGGTGGATCCCCAGGGTAACCAGCAAGAAATTGCTGGCATGGACGAGTGCACCGCCATGGTAAATGCCACGGTGGAGCACATGTACAAGAATGCCGAGTCGTCTCAAGCGTTTCTGATCAACCTGGCGGCGTTATGCGGCGCAAAGATGCTCATGACCAACCGTCCAAGGTGCTACCGGGTCGAGACCTCGGAGGGTGTCTACACCTATTATTTCGACTGGCAGTATCGGTTTGGCCACCTCAAGGGGCAGTTCACCATGACCCATAGCGTGCCGGTTACGATGTGGAAGAAGCCGGGGCCGGGAGAGTCTGTCGGGACGTCGGAGGAAGGCGGCCCGTCGGCGGCAGGGAATCTGACATCGGAGCAGTGGCAGGCCAAGTATGGCGCTCTCATGGACGAGATAGAGAAGCGTGACCGGGAGCTCTTTGAGATGCAGAACAAGGTGATGGAGTCGATGAGGAGAGAAACCTGAGCGCACCCACACGATACCTATTTGCTTTTTGGTCTTTTCACATCTTCTTCTTTTCTTTTCCTCTTCTTTTTCTTCCATGTCATTTCATTTCATGTCATTCATATTTCTCATTTGGTGAGGAATCCCGGCGCCCTTTTTGTTGCATGATACGGAGGGGGGAAACGGAATTTGGGTAATGGAGATTTTTTGGGGTATACATACATGGGTACACACTTGGCGACGGCATGGAAGGACGGACGGAACCTCCTTATTCCAAAGGTATATCAAGCTGGGAGCTGTTGGCTAGCCTCTCTGCACAATGGCGTTGTGACCGCAATCATTTGGTCATGTTTTTGGATATCAATTGCATTAGGCTGCTACTGGTGTAGGTAGCTGAGAAATGACGAGAAGGGCTTTTTGCAGGCCTCGTTGAATTCGGTTTGACCTTTTGCGTTTGGATGCTCATGCTGTCTTTGTGGAGTGATTGGAGTGTGATGGGAGCAAATGTTTGTCACCTTTGGAGATTGTTTGCCTGTAAGACTTGAGGTTTGCGGAGGGAGGGAAAATGAGTGAGGCGGGAGGCATGTTGGTCTTTTATGTTCCGGATACCTGCTTTTGAACTGTGTGAGTGGGCGACGGCTCAGTATGAGTATACCAGAACGGTCGGTGAGGTGATGTGACGTGAAGTGATGCTGATTATGATTGGAAGAAGCTTGATTTCTTAGAATCCCCTGGTATGGATGGAAGTTTTCTTGTGCTGCTAGTATTATAAAGCGGTTGATGATGTTATACTTGGGAGCGTACAATGAAATGAGATTTTGTTTTGAAATAGGGCGGATTCGATGGACCATGCGTTGCTTTATTATGCAATGCCAAGATGTCCATAAAACATCGGGCCACCTTTAAGGTTAAGGTTCGATAGTGTCATGGAGCTGTCAGATAATTACGTCGCCCCGGGTTTTAGATGAAGCTCTAGAAACGATGGGTGTTGCGGGTTGGTGAGATGGAAGCTGTGCTTTAGCCTTTTATGACAGTTTCTTGGAATGTATTTTTCCCAATTTATTATTTTGGTATTGTTATTGTTATGCTATATATAACCTGTGGATATAAATTACAAGCTTGAGAGCTCACATGAATGCTAATTCGAGATCGGCAGTGTAAAAGTGTTGGTTGGTCTGCACACTCTTAACTTGAACGCTACGAGGCCATTTGGCCCATGCTGTGGGGTTGCAGCAGCATTGATCATTGAGCCCAGCCCGTGCAATTTAATGGGATCGCCCGCTGCAACACTGGATGTCCGCTCCGGTGGTCTGGGCAGTCCACCTCACTGCTACAACGCTGTCAGCTTCAGTTGCCACCAACCGCTATTGACAGCTGGAGAGCCCCCAACCCCAATATCCACACTGTATTATACTGTATTGGTGCACACTGACACCAACCGGCCCCCCTGGGAGGCGCAAATCAGACGTTGTGACTGGCTGCGATTTGCGGGCGAAGGGACAAGTTGTGGAGAAGCGACACCCAGTTTGGTGAGACGGGATCCCCGCAAAAGGCTTGACTCTTACTCGTGCTCTGCTTCATGTTCCTTTTGCTTCTCGGTACTCGTACAGTGCAGTTGATCTCGCCTCAGAAACTTGGCCTCCATCTGACTGAGACTTTTGGGTTTTTGTTCCATGTCGCCTTTTCTTTCTTTAGGGAGCGGCTTGTCGCGTGCCGGTTCCACGTGTTTTGGCTGAGCCTATTGTTCTTTTTCGGAGACGCCGAGAAGCCTCTTTTCCTTGAATGTTCTATTTTCTTATTCTTGCGGGCAATCAACCCCGGACGCTCGACAAACTCAATGGAAAGGAAAAAGCGCCTCCATCCTCATCCTAGTCTTCCGACGGACGGCGTCAGAGTGAGCCATGGCCACAGACTGCGCAGCGCACCCGCACCAAATGGAATCCTTTGCGTTGGAAAAATCCAAAGCCCTCGCCATCCCTGCTAGCGGCCCATGGATGGCTCCATCCCATCCCCCCATGCGATTCCCCCAGTCCTTTGGGGCCAATGCCACTCAACTGGCCTGAAGCCTCACTCTCACTGTGTGACATTTGCTTCGTTCCGGGGTTTTCTATTCTTTTTCTTCGCCTCCCAGCCAGTGTGTTCGCTGCTCTGATCGTTCTGGCGCCACTGCTTCAGCGGTTTAGCCCGATTTCTTTTCCTTAGCCAGCCCTTTTCCCTCTTGCTCCCCAAAACTCACTCATCCTGCTTCCATGACTTACTAATTATTGCCTGTACCTGCTTTTACATCCATACAGTACAGTTCCATACTATTGGCGCTCCACCCGGCCTTCCTGGTGCTTCTCCACGTCCAAGGAACAAAAAGCGAAGCGGCCAGGTGGACCAAGACCGGACCGGATCAGACCAGACCAGCACCAGACGCCCAAGCCATAACCAAACCGGCTTTTCTGTTACGCGCAAAAGAGTTGATTCCCTCCGGCTAGCCGTTTGTACTGTATTGTACTTGCGTCTGCTCCTTGCTTTCTCTCCAGCTCTTTCGCTCGTCCTTCTCCATCCCCCTTCTTTCGAGTCTCGTTTTTGCCCTCGAATCAAAGCCAGAAAACTCCCCGGGCCGATTTTCCCAAGGCTGCACGCACTACCCAACTCACCACTCGCTGCGACGTATCGTATCCGCTCCCCCGTCTTCCGTCCCGCCCTCTGCAATCGCAGCTCGAGCGAGAGATTGCCAGAGGGGGATCGGGAAGATCCCCACATCTTTTGTGTGTGTTGACGCTTCCCCGGATTTGCTCGCCGTGGCCCATCACCGCCATGTCATCATCGTCGCAAAGCCGGGTCGACGAGATTACCATGTATGTGATGGCTCTCCTTTCCCCAGACATGATTTGTCTTGTTCTTGTTCTTATTCTTGTTGTTATCGATGGTGATGTGATGATGACACTTTATCAATACCATCCACTGTGTCTTTTTCGTCTTGAAGTCACCTGCTGACCGCATCTCTCTCTCTCGCCCGCAGAGCCTCGAATGAATATCATGTCTCGTCGTCCTTCTCGGCCGAGGCCGGAGAAGACCGCCGCAAGTCGCAGCGTGTCAATCTCAATGCAAACACAGAGGCAAAGTAAGTAACAAATGTTTCTCCCACCCGTGTTTCCCACGTGGTGAGAGGCCCCTCCATTCGTTCATCTCGGAGCCCATCTAATTGCCGATCCCTTTTTTTTCTCCGTGTCTTAGAATCAAGAACCCACTCGTCGGCATCCCGCGACGAACTCTGCTGGCCGACGTCGACGAATTCTGCCGCACCAAGAACTTAGAGGACCATCGCGACATCATCCGCAAGGGCGCGCTGGTGGCCCAGGATCCCACCGGCTACGAGGACATCACCGGCCCCGAAGCTCTCAGCCAGAGCGAGATTGATGCCCTCCGCAACGAGGTTCTGCACAAGTGGCGCGTTCCCTGGACCTTGCTCCTGACCGTCGTGACATGTTCCGTCGGCGCCGCCGTCCAGGGCTGGGATCAGACCGGATCCAACGGAGCAAATCTCGACTTCCCGACGGCGTACGGCATCGGCGCTAACACCATCCATGACAAACTCATCGTCGGCCTGGTCAATGCCGCGCCCTACATCGGCACGTCGTTTCTCGGATGCTGGTTGTCAGATCCCTTGAATAACCACTTTGGCCGCCGGGGCGCCATCTTTGTGGCTGCCAACTTTTGTCTCTGGCCGGTGATAGCGAGCGCATTCTGCAATTCATGGCCTAGGCTGTTGATATGCCGCCTGTTTATGGGCGTCGGGATGGGCGCAAAGGCATCTACTGGTAAGTTGCCTTTCTTGATCTCTTCTAGTCTTGAATTCAGGCTGTTTCAAATCACATATAAGGGCGTATTCGGTAAAACTGACTTGATACAATGAACAGTGCCCATCTTTGCCGCAGAAAACTCGCCGGCCCCTATTCGAGGCGCTCTCGTCATGAGTTGGCAACTGTGGAACGCATTTGGCATCTTTCTTGGGACGTGCGCCAACCTCGCCGTCAGGGGAATTGGCAAAGAAGCGTGGAGATATCAGCTGGGGTCGGCCTTTATCCCCGCTGTGCCGCTCGTCGTCCTCATCTACTTTTGTCCCGAGTCGCCGCGATGGTACATCAAGAAGAACAGATACAGGGATGCGATGCGATCTTTGCTCCGCCTGCGGAACGACCCCGTCCAAGCTGGCCGTGACATTTACTACATTCACGTCCAGCTCGAAGTCGAGGCCGAGTTTATGGGCAATGGCAACTACCTCCGCCGATTCATTGAGCTCTTTACCATCCCCCGAGTCCGCCGCGCAACCTTGGCAGCCCACACGGTCATGATTGCACAGCAAATGTGCGGCATCAACATCATGGCCTTTTATTCGTCTACCGTTTTCCTGGACGCCGGAGCGAGCACTACTGGGGCGCTCTTGGCCTCGTGGGGGTTTGGCCTGGTCAACTTCTTGTTTGCCTTCCCCGCCGTGTGGACGATTGACACCTTTGGCCGGCGATCTCTGCTCCTATTCACCTTTCCACAGATGGCGTGGACGCTGCTGGCAGCAGGGCTTTGCAACTTGATACCCGGGCAGGGTGGCCTTCATCTGGGCTTCGTTGCCTTCTTCATTTACCTGTTTGCCGCCTTCTACTCGCCCGGCGAAGGGCCCGTCCCGTTTACATACGCGGCCGAAGTCTTTCCCTTGTCTCACCGTGAGGTAGGCATGGCATTTGCCGTGGCGACCTGTTTTCTCTGGGCAGCCGTGCTGTCCATCACCTTTCCCCTAATGCTTGCTAGGTTGGGCGTCATGGGTTCGTTTGGGCTGTATGCGCTCTTTAACATTATTGCCTTGGTCATGATTTTCCTTTGGCTTCCGGAGACGAAGCAACGAACGCTGGAAGAGCTGGACTACATCTTTGCGGTGCCCACTCGGGTGTTTATGAAATACCAAGTGACCAAGACGCTGCCGTGGTGGTGGAAGCGATGGATCCTTCTTCAGAAAAACGCGACCCTCGAACCCTTGTACACACTGGATGTGGCCGAACACGTCGACACGGACGAAGGCGAAGACAAGTTTGAGAATGACAAGGCCAAGGTCGAGCTGAAGGACATGGTTGGCTTTACACCAGCGGCTGTAAACGCCAGATCGCTCTCTCCCGAAGCTACACCATGATATCTCTTTGGGACCCCCTTTTTTGCTTTCAGATCATTTTGATAATATTTTCCCCTTTGCGATTTTCAGATGGGGCGTTTTATTTTTGCTGGTTACTATTTAGGCGTTGATTTTTGGGTTTTGGGTTGTTGATTAGCGGGCGTGTGTGTGTTCATTTTTTCTCGACTCATGATACCACGGAAAGAAACGGACGGAATTGGGATGACTACGGCGCATGTGGGAAGCGATACCCCCAAGTCAAATGTGTTTTTGAAAGCCTTTGGCGTTTTTTTCTTTCTATTATTTTGTGTTTTGCGGCAAAGCACTGTTTTGGATTGGCGTCGAGTATTCGGGTATCTTCATCATGAGCGGATTAAGAGTGGAAGGATATGGAGATGGGATGGATGGGTCTGTTTGGATGAGCATGGCCATCATTGAGACTTGTTTTGCTTTGATTTGAAGATTATATGTACACATTACGACATTATCCCCCAAAGATTAGATGACGCAGATATACTATAGTATATAGTATGTGAAGAATGAACAGCACAGATAACGCCTGTGCCATTTTGTACAAATCTTTTCATGTCATCTTTTACTTGTACAAATCTTCTCATTTTTATCTTTTACTTGCTCACCTGTTTACTTGTTCTGTAGCTCTACGTCATCTACACCTAGCTGTGATGGATCCCACCCATAACAGCTCCCCCATCTTCTCCCAGGAAGGGAAAGCTCTGCGACAAAAAAAAAAAAAAAAAAGGGCTCCAATCTCGTGCATCTGCCTTTTCTCCGCAGGGGGAACTTGACCGTGATTCGACAGTTCTGGCGGCGCGATCGGGATCTTGGAAGGATTGCTGGTGCCGGGTTCTGCGGAATAGTCTAAGCAATTGGTATACTATAACATAGCTATGTTGCATTCCGTCCCGGTTTCGCGGGGTGGAGCTGAGGAGCTGAAAGCAAGGCGATAGATTGTGCGGGTATTAATAGAACGATGATGATGGTGGAAGAACGTCACATTTCGACCCACTGCGGTCCGGTAGGGTATTTCGATATGAGATCTGGGGCACGTATATTTTATGTTTGGGATCTTAGGACAAAGCTTGGTTCATCTTGGTCTCTTTGTCTGGTTTCCGTCTCACCGACGGTGGAGGTTGTGGGCGGGAATCGCGGGTTCAGCTTCACGATCCGAGGTTGCATGCGCAATGGTTCCGATGATATCATAAGGGATACATCACATTCATCTTTCAGCCAAAAAAGCAGCCTCGGCAATCTCCCTCTTTTATGAGGGGGAGCACGACCATCATCTGCACTCATCTTTTCTAATTTGAGCCCTTGATGTGCAGCGTTATGACGAGTGCGGATTGGATCGACAGCAGGGGTGCAGCTGTTACCAAAAAAGAGAGCTGACGGGGCGATCCTTTTTGATCTGAGTCGTTTTTGAGAAATGTCTGGTTGTGATCGGAATATGGGACCACAAAGGGTGAGCAAGATGAGGATCGCAGGGCTTTGATTGGACCGGCGTGAGTGAGCGATACGAGAAAGATAGGACGACGACAGGACGAGAATGCACTGCATCTGCACGATGCAATCTGCAGAGGGAACCATGCGTTGGGCCTGGGATTTGCCTTTCTCCCCGCTTTTGGAGGAGGCGGGATGTGGGCAGATACGTAGCGGTAGAGGAGGTGTTTTGTTTCGCCTTGTTTTTTCATTTTCTCGCAATTATTGAACTTAGATCGTACTGCGGAGGGGGGGACCGTGGTTCTCCAGATTGTAGCTAAAATCATCGTATGAGTACTGCAAACCGTGAGTCATACCTTTAGATCTATGCGGGAAACGGGCACCCCGAATTGTATTTGATTGCTGTTATGCGCTTCGTTTGATATAGAGCGATAAATGGGACGAGCATGATGCTGTGAGATGGTGTTTATGCACGTTGGCTTGCCGTTAATAAGTCGCGTCCAAGGTGGTGTGCTCTAGCGGGATGGCACACCAAGGGCTTGGTTTAGGCGGTTGTGGGAATGACAGAGGCGATCAGCCCTTGATTTTGGAATGGACGAGAACCACATTGAGCAGACTAAAGTGAGTACAAGAGAGAGCGGTGGCGTTGTGGGCGTCAAGATAACGACCGTCCCGCTGTTGGCTGATATGGAGGCGTCGTCTTGTGTCTCGGGCCGTGTCTGATTCAGTCCGGCCGGTGCAAGGAGGAAGAAAAAAGGCGTTCAACGTCTCTGGTGCGAACACATGTCAAACTCGGTTGAACAAGGTTTTGGCCGCCGTTTTGTCTTGCGAGTGTAGCGCCAGGAGAGGAGTTTAAGGGGGTGAAAGAACGTTTTGCAACCTGTTGTTAGCTCAAGTTCTGGACAATGCCGTCTTGGCTTTAGCAGCCCTGGTGATGGATCCCACCCCGTTGTGTTGGTGGAGGCATCGCCATGGGCCCGGAGTAAATACTTGTGAAAAAGTATTTCTTTTTCTCTTTTTTTGCGTCCGTGTGTCTCTCGCTCGTCTTTTGAGTGTCAATTCGGTTCCAGGTCCCAGACAAACAAACTTATCGCCGCGATGGCGGGTGAGGCAAACAGAATAGGGGAATTAATCGAGCTGAAAAGCAAAGACCATAGTTGGGCATTCTTGAAAAATAGCACCGCATGCAGCCGCAACTCGTATCGGGTGTCCATCTCATTAAAGCCGTGTCTCGTTAGATGGTAGCATTCGGCTTTCTTTTTTGCTTTGCGAATCTTGCAAAATGCCAGAATCCGCGAGTCCATGACAAGCAGCTCCACTTGGCTGACGTGACCCCATCCGTGTCCAATTTTCAATCCAGCAGCTTCATTAGTCAAGAGATCCATTTTGCAAGAGTAGCTGAAGTGAGCAGCAAAGCGACAACCTTGAACCTTGGAAACAAAAGAAAAAAAACGTCGCGTGGCCTGTGGTTCGTTCCCACTGTACAGCCTCTCTTTGTGGCAGGGGTTGGGACAGGCTTTGTGTGGTCTGTGAGAGGCGAGAGAAGAGAAGAGAAGGACGAGGGGCCCTGCTGGTGGACGGATGAACTGCCGGGCTGGGAAACGAGAGGAATTAAAAGAGAAAAGAAGAAATAATACGGAAAAGCGGATAAGGAAGATGTAGTAATCGTTTTGAAGTTGGTTCCATAGATGTTTGATGATCCGTGATATGAGCAAGTTGAGGTTTGCGTGTGCGTGTGGTATCAAAGTTCCTTGCAGACGAGAGCTTTTCTTAGCACTCCTGACGACAGATGTCACTGTACAGCCAAAATGTCACCGGCTGCGACAAGTGTGCGTATCGGTACACGCTTAGCACGGAAGCCTGCGCTGGTATTCGGTACCTCCATGTGCGCCATGCGTGCCGTCCTGCAGCCACCGCGACTAGTACATGTACCTGTTCCTGGCTCTTTGCAGCTGGCCAGGGCCTGACTGGCAGGACTGGCCCCCCGTAGCTTAGCGGCTGCTCCACTGTGGCCGCCTCGTATGCAGTACCTGGCACGCCTGTGCTCCGCTGCCCAGCGCCCTAGGTACCGCCACCAGCCACTAACAGCACTTCCGTGCGACCTGCAGGTGGTACCGGGTACTTGCAGCGCTGCACTTTCCCGCACTTCCTTGCCCTTTCCAGCACCTGCCCGCATGTACCTGCAACCTGTGCCGATCGCCCCTTTCATCGGGCCTGCCACGGTCCAGTGAGATCGAGCAAAACCTCCAGCTTGTTTCACCAGTCACCACTCACTCAGTCTGTTCCTTTCCTTCTTCTTCGTCCTTTTAAGATCGCCTGTTTTTGCAGCTCGATTCCATTTATCCCCTCTCCACATTTCTACTCCTCCTACTCCTCCCTTCCACTCGTTTGGACTGATATTCTTTAACCCAACTGACCGGGTCTTTCGCTCGTTCTCCTGGTTCACTCATTTTTTATATATCCTGAAACACCCCTAGTGTTCTCGGTACTACTTTGCCTAGCCTCCAATCATCTTTTTACTACGCCCTCTCCCAGCTCCTCTACGGTCCTGTCAAGACTTCCTCTTGCTCTACCTTTTTGTCTTCCTCTTCCCTTTATTCTTCCCTTTCACGCTCGTCTTTGTTCTGTTTGCCCTTTGCAGACTGTCACTCGCTTCGCCTATCCTAGCCGTTGGCACGGGCCTTTGTTCTGACCTTTGCACTGCATTGCGTATTCGATTTCCTCGACGACAGCTTGTGCTTCCTCGTCACCATCAGCTCAATTGTGCATTTCCTGCAAACCTGATTAGCCTGGAGCCGGTCTTCAACGGCTTCTGCATCCGTGGTATCTGAAACGTCGCGTTCGCCGGTTCTTTTTATGCCCCTGCGGTGGCATTGATTGTCAGTTCATATTAGGTGGTAGCGCAGCATTTTTGCACACCATCGACTAAACTCGACGTCCTGTGTGGATATCCTCAGCTTTAACCACGGCACCTAAGCTATCCTTGCAATCTTCACAAGAACGAATAGCCCCAGCTTTTCAAGGCATCAAAGTTGTCAATTCGAAACATATCACGGCCTATTTATAGTAGGCAACGCTTGTACTCTGTATAAAACGACGTGCACCGCCCCTCCACCTCTAGGCGTGCACCTGTTGCGGAGTAGGGGAAACTTCACATGGCGCAACGTCAAGCCTCTCGCGCCTCACGAAGCTCTGCTGGATTCATCCCTCTTGACGGAGGCGATCTTCGCGACATGGACAACGGCGGCATCCCCCTCAACCCCTTGACGACGGTCAAGAGTAACGCGTCAACCACAGGAGCCAGGAAGCCCACCATGCAAGGCACCCGCAGCCATGACGAGCACAACGAGAAGCATGGCATGCACCACCGCCATGCTGGCCGTCGACGCAAGATGGACGATGAGAGCCTCAAGCGTAGGCAGACAGGCGACGAGGCCAAGCTCAACGCCATGGGTCGGCTCTATGCCAAGATCGTCGGCTTCTCAGTCATCACGCGGTACATGGTCTACGTCGTGCCGGTTGGCATCTTGCTGGCTGTCCCGCTCATTGTACTTCCTCTGACCGGCCACAAGAACGACATTTACCTTGGCAGCCACGACAAAAGCAGAGGTCCTCCTCTGTTCAAGCTCTTCTTGTGGATTCAAATCTCCTGGCTGTCTCTATGGGGTGTCAAAGCCGCCGCCTGGTTTCTCCCTCACGCCTTCATGTTCTTCTGTGGTATCGTCAGTGCTGGCACTCGCAAGTACGCCACCGTCTTGAGCAACCTGACTATTGTCATCTCCATCTTCTTCTGGGGCCTGGCTTCTTGGCTCACCTTCAAGAGCATCTTTGCCCAGGCCTTCTCAGATGACATTACTTGGGTTGTCAACCTCGAACGTGTCCTCGGCGCCTGCTTCGTCTCCTCCGCTATCCTTCTCGGTGAAAAGGCCATTGTTCAGCTCATCGGTGTGTCTTACCACCAGCGGTCCTTTGATAATCGCATCAAAGACTCCAAGAGGGAAATTCACCTCCTGGGTCTCTTGTATGATGCTTCCCGTACTCTGTTCCCCATGTACTGCCACGAGTTTGCCGAAGAAGACTACATCATCGAAGATAGTATCGAGATGATGCTTAGACGGAAGGCTGGCAAGTCCGCCGTCCCTGGCGCCGTGGCCCCTATGAGGATCATCGGAGACGTCGGCCGATTTGGTGACAAGGTGACGTCTGTCTTTGGCAATCTTGCGAGTGAAATCACTGGCAAGCACGTCTTCAACCCCAACTCGGCCCACTCCATTGTCATTGAAGCTCTCGAGAAGAAGCGATCGTCTGAGGCTCTCGCCAGGCGTCTCTGGATGTCCTTTGTCATAGAAGGCAGAGATGCTCTGTTCCCAGACGACGTCGAAGAGGTTCTTGGTCCAGCATACAAGGCGGAGGCAGAAGAGGCCTTTGAGGCCATTGATACTGACGCCAATGGGGATATCAGCCTCGAAGAAATGGTCCGCAAGGTCGTTGAGATGGGCAAGGAAAGAAAGGCAATTGCCGAAGGAATGAAGGATATTGGACAGGCCCTCACAGCATTTGATAAGGTCTTGCTGTTCGTCGTCCTGCTCATCGCCGTCTTCATCTTCTTGTCCTTCTTCAACAGCAGCCTTCTCACCACCATTGCTACCGCCGGTACCGCTCTTTTATCTCTTTCTTTTGTCTTTGCTGTCACCACCCAAGAATTCCTTGGTTCTTGCATCTTTCTATTCGTCAAGCATCCCTATGATGTCGGTGATCGCATCGAGATCTCAGGTACACAGATGCTGGTTGACCGCATTTCCCTCTTGTACACCGTCTTCACACGCACCGACAAGATGCAAGTCTCTCAGGTAAGGACACAAGCCGTCTCCGAATAGGGTTTTTATGGGACAAACTAACGTATTTAAACCAGGTCCCAAACATTGTTCTCAATAACCTTTGGATCGAAAACGTGACTCGAAGCAAGGCCATGTCGGAGACCTTCTCCGTTGACGTTTCTTTTGATACCTCATTCGAAGATATCGAACTCCTTCGTAACGAAATGGAGAAATTTGTCCGCTCGCCCGAGAACTCTCGAGACTTCCAGCCCGACTTTGGCATTGGTATCGGCGGTGTCAATAACCTTGACAAGTTGACCCTGAAAATCAGCATCAAGCACAAATCCAACTGGCACAACGACCGCGTTCGGGCCACTCGTCGCTCCAAGTTTATGTGTGCTCTGGCTGTCGCTATGAAGAAGATCCCCATTCTCGCTCCTGGCGGTGGTGGTGAGGCCTTGGGCGGACCCACGAATCCTACGTACTCTGTAGCCGTAACCGACCAGTGGGCTGCTGACAGCCGAGACAAGGCGGCCAAGGCAACCGATGCTTCGCGAATGGTCCCATCAAATGCGGGTCAGACCCCCGAAGAGATTCAGCAGTCGGAGAAGAACGCCGTCGCAGCCCTCAACACCAACCGATCTCTTGTCCTCGAGACCTCGGGCATGTGGGACGCTGATGCTCGCTCCATTGCGTCTAGAGATCCATCAGACGAAGTAAGCGCGGGAGATTTGAAAAAGGAGAGCAGCCAGCGTGGTGGCAAACGACGAGCAGGAGAGGGTTTGACCGGCCTTACTCCGATAGACAGCCAGCACTCGACCTTCCCGCAGTCGGGCACAAGTCCAAGAATAAGAACCTTTGACGAAGAAGCTCAGACCGGGATGCCGGGATCTCAGTTTGGCGCTCACCACGAGGACGGTATCGGCCGCCATTCTAGCTACCGAGGCCCCAGCTTCGACGTGAGCCGTACTGAGGACACCCTCCACCTTTCTCCATCGTTGCATGTCCCCAACCGTGGCGCGAGCGTGGGTCGACGCCAACGAGGATCGTCCACGTCCCATGAGGGCCAGTAAAACCGCATGAAGCAATACACTTTCTCCTTTTAGATAAAGGGAGACGGATACTCAGTCTTGGAGCAAGCACGCTCCGAGCGACTTGAAGTATTCTGTTCAGATTGAAGACCTCCTCCCTGGCGATATTTTTCACTACGGATGGAGTTGCAAATATTCCATTTCTTTTTCGGTATTAAACGGTCATGTTTTTTGTTGTTTGTTTGAAGAAACACGAAAGCAAAAGAACAATGTTTGGGACAAGTGGTTTATGATTTGTACTGCGTCAAAAGAGGCCCTGTTGTACGCTACGAGCACAACGAAGGGCGAGCTGGCTATTTTTTTTTCCATCATGGCGGGAGAGGAGGAAAAGCATCAAAAATGGGAAACTTGGATTGAATTAGACGCGGAATCAAGACGCTGTGGGCCAGTGCTGGCACCGCTATATATATCACGGCATGATTTCTTCTACTACATATTAGCTTTTTTAGTTTTAGCACCCTCTCTTCTTCTTCTTTGTCTTGTTAGTTTTCACATATAACAATAGATTTGCCGTTATGCCTTGGCAACCTCGCTTCGTTTGCACTTTTGATTGATGGCTGGCTGTTTTATGATACTATATTCGGCTAATTTTAGTCTCGTGGCAAGGCTCACTTGGATGTGCCCCGGGCCTACTGGCAGCTTGTCTGGAATAAACCCCGCCATTGAATATTAATTGGCGTAAAAAGAGAAAAGGACTATTACTTCTATCCATTATGCTAAACCGTCTTGATACGAGCTTACCTTGTATCTTGAGTTATAACCAGAAGCCTAGACCTGGATACATGGATGCCATTACCCCAGCCGATGACTAAGCCCTTGAGTTCAGGAGTTCTCTGCCCAACTTCAGCTCATTTGGTGTTCAACTACGTTCAACTACAACGTAACCTCTTCAACTTATCCGAAGACTAAGATGAAGCTGTCAAGTGATTGTCACAAAACACGGAAAACGTCTGTTGCTCTCGCGGCGATCCGTTTGTGACTGATTGCTTTTCCGAATCCTGGGGAACCAAGTGCCGCTCTCCTGGCACATCACCGCCTGACTCTTTCACATTTCGCTAACCCATACCGCCTCATATTATACGCAGCTTGACATGGGCATGCTCAGGCCACTTGACGGCACTGGACCACGGCTCCGACTCGCCGACCCCTGGCAATGATTCCCGAAAATCCCATGCGTCTGTCTGCATGCATAGCGCTGGCACCAGTTGAGCCAAAGCATCCCCGCAAACTTCTCCGCACGGCCAATGGCTCCATCTCCACACAATGGTCTGTGATGGTAGCCCGAGTATTTCCCCAAAAAGCTAGCTGGGGAGCTCTATTCCCTGAATCCGTCCCCACCATCAGCACTGCTCGAGGCTGTTCGGAAAAGGTGCGCCTCTGGCTCGCCAAAACGGTTCCAATGGCGAACGTTTGTTGCGAAGACGAAGCAGAAGCCCACCCGAGCTAGGAAAAACGTGGCGGCCACGATCGAAACAAGAAGTGACGGTGGGAAAGGGGGGGTGGGAAGCATTGGGATCCGAGAACCTGCGGGGGCTGTGTCGTCGAGATGCATGTAACGCTGGCCCTGTGAGGCGAGCCGTCGGGAAAAGGAAACTTTTTTTTTTCTGGGGGAGACCCTTTTCTTTAGATATTACCTTTCGTCTCGAAGCTAACAGAGACGTGAGTTGCTTCTTTGTGGATGTCATTTCTTCAACTGCACTTTGCTGCTACCAAGGGACTATCTTGCAAGCTGTTGATTGTCAATTGCGAGTCTGGCATCTGACTGCGTGTTTGGTTGATGACCTAAACCTACATTGAAAGATTGTCCGATATAGGAGGAACGGCCTCGTTGCATCTCCAAGCATCTCATTGTCTTTTGTCTTGACTTGACTTATCACCACTATAATCACTCTAAACACACATTCACGATGTCGACTACACCAAACGTCACGCAGAAGCCGCCGCAGCAGGTATGCGACAACTGTCGCTTCCGGAAAATGAAGTGCGATCGCGGTCTGCCGTGTAGCAACTGCGTCGTCTCTTCCATTCCTTGTCGATACTTACACACACTTCGGCGCAAAGGGCCAAGGGGAGGCAAAGGCCGTCGACTGTCTCAAATCAGGCAGGGCCTCACAGAACCAGACAAGAACCACTTTGAGGTCAGCACGCCGAGCACACAGATCCAGTTCAACGCCTTGGAAGATTCAAATCGAAGCCGACCTGCCAGCCAGCAAAACCCCCTTCTAGCCCTTGCAACAGCGTCTGGAACGGCGACGGAACATGACAAGCAGAGGCTATCGGTGGCCTTGGCGGCTCATGTGCAGGTGTTTATGAAGCACCTGTTTCCCATCATGCCCGTCGTCAACGACAGGGAACTGCTGACCGACTCGCTGCGCTTGGATGAGCTCTCTCCATCACGGTATGCCTTTCTCTTGTCTCTTTGCGCCGCGACGCGGATCCAGTTGAAGCTGGACAACGCAGAGGAATACGACGAGACATCAGTGGGCATCAACACATCGCTAGACTCGCCCCTTACGGGTGAGGCTCTGCTCACCGCTGCTGAGCAGGCTCGGCTGCAGTTCAACGTGGTCGATGACCTCAGCCTAGACACGCTGCTGACATCCTTTTTCCTCTTTGCGGGCTATGGAAACCTGGAGAAGCATACCCATGCTTGGTTTTACCTTAATCAGGCCATTTCATTGGCTCTGTCAATAGGCTTACACAGTGAGTCGGCCTACAGCAACCTGGAAGAGAGCGAACGGGAAATCAGGCGGCGGATATTCTGGCTATTGTTTGTGACCGAAAGGTAAGCGTGAATTGATTTGAATCGTTTCATCACAAATTTTGAGGCTGGGGAACTAATTCGCATGCCCTATGGTAGAACATATGCTTTGCAGCACAGGCGGCCGGTGATGCTACGCAACACCATCTCAAAGCCGCAGATTGTCGACTCAGACTGCCCTATTGTCATGCACGACTTCGTAAACCACGTCCGCCTATTCGAGTTGCTGCCCTGTTCTCTCTACGAGTGGCAGCCTCACACCGACGGATGCCAGCCTCAAGGTGTTGCTCTCAGCCATGCCATTAGTAATAAGCTATCCGCTGTGCAGCCCGCAGAGTCGGTGATGGAGAGCCAGAGATTCGACACACTTGTCACGCAACAGTGGCTTCGTGTATCGATGTGGCGACTTGCGTTTGGCACCAAGCCAAATCTCGTGTATGGGCAGGGTCTCATGCCCGCCCTTGGCCTGCCGTTTGAGGCTGGAAAGTCCATCATGAAGGCCCTGGGGTCTGTGAGCCAGAGCTCAAAGGACTGCCACGGAATTGCAATTGTAAGTTTAAATAAAAAGATGTTTTCTACGACACAGCGAGTGAGCAGATGCTGACTGAAGATGTTTGGTAGGAACAAAAACTGTTCGACATTGGAATGAGTCTGGCGGACGCATCCATGTCTGCTTCTCCCATGCCCTCTTTCGAATTCGGGCCACAGGACGTTCTCTGCTCTGTCGTCAAGTTCCTGGCTCGCATTCGTGGGTGCCAATCTAATCTGCTACCCAAGCTTCTAAAGCACTCGGAGATGATTCTCGGCTTCTCAAATCCCATTGCCAGCATCGACATCCACTGGCCGGCATTGCTGGAGGAGCCTTCAGGAGGAGTGGCGGAGAACGTGGGCGACCTAGCTGGACAGGGAGATGAATCATCCAGCAGCACAGGCAGCTGGCAGGATACCTGCGATCTGACGATGCTGGAACCTGGCGCGGCGTCGTTTATGGCGTTGGGGTGCGAAGAGCCGCCGTTTGACGCGGATCAAGTGCACTTGCCGGGGCAAGTAGAAATTGCATAAAGAAGTTTAATTGCCAGCCTGAAATAATTTCTTGGAATCACTTTTTCTTTTTTGGTTTTTTTGTTTTCAACATTTCGATTTGGGTTTATTGGGGTGGCTATGAAAATGTTCTATGAAATATGCCTGTGTAACAGTTCTATGTATATGCCTATGATGCTGCCATGGTTTTTCTGCCAAACCATGCCAATCAATCAACAGAGAAATCCCTCTTTTTTGGAATCCTCCTTCATTAGCCTCTTCATCTCTGTCTCGTGAAGCTCAATTAACCATCCAGCTCCTCTTCAAAGCTCATCCTTGAGAAGGCTCTTCCTGGTGGTATCCTCTCCGCTGGTGCTCTGCAGCCTAAACACCTTGGCCGCATGTCTCGGCACCCTGGCACTGATGATGCCACCGGCCTCGACGGCGCCAATCTTCTCGCCAAACAGCCGTGGGTCCCGACGGCTCAGGCCCTGGGCATAGGGAACCTCCGTCGCGTTGTACCAGCCGAGCTTGGTCTGCAGCAGCGAGCGACGAGCGTCCGCATCCTTGGCGTCGAGCAGGGTTTGAGCGTCATGCGAGCTCATGCGAGAGCCGCTGCTACCCCACAGGTCGTGGATGGCCCAGTCCTGCTTGACCTGCGGGGCGGTGCCCACGCCGTCCATGATGAAGACGTCCTCGAGCGAGACGGACATGTCGAGGTCTGTGTCGGCGGCGTTGAGGAAGATGACGACCTGGTCGCCGTTGGCCAGGGGGCCGCTCCAGACGTGCGTCTCGCCCACGCCGTGACGGTCCTTGGGAACGTCGAGATTGCGCGAGATGCGCTGGACGGCGCGGCCACGGGGGTCCTGGTTGAGGGCGATGATGGCGGGGTTGTTGATAATGGCGAGAGAGGAGGCCGTTAACTTGCGGAGGTCGTTGCCGAGGAGCAGGGGGGACTTGAGCGCCGCCCACATGGAGAAATGGGCTTTGTACTGTTTCCATCCCATGTTAATACTTGCATGTAAGTCGGAAGTCACAACAAGAACCATCACGGGATCTCTCTCTCCCCTCTATCCACTTACCTCTTCTTCCGTCATGCCGCCATGGCCAACTTCCAGCATGTCCAGGTCGTTCCACCCGCCCGGCAGGCCGCGGTCGATGTAGGGAGCCACCTTGTTGATGATGGCCAGGACGGAGCAGTGCGTGCCGGGGGCAATACACGCTGGGTCGGCGGCGTTTGTGCACGAACACAGGTCATCCGGACGGGCGAAAGAGTCGTAAATGTCGCCCGAAATGCGCCAGGAATTGGCAATGGATCCTCCCCACTGCAATGCGACAAGACGTTAGTCGTCTTGCTCTTTTTCTTCTCTCTTGCGTTCTTAGACTGCGCAGCTTCCGTGACGGAAGCCAAAGACAGGGGGGAAGGAGACTTACAGTGTGAACGTAGTCCTCGCCCCAGCTGCATAGGCTGTATAGGATGGACCGGCCCGTCTTCTTGAGCGCCTTGGCCATCTCATTGAAGCGGTTAAAGGAGATGAGGGGCGTCCCGAACCGGCCCATATGATAGCAGTTGTCGTACTTGAGGTAGTCGACACCCCAGTCGGCGAAGCTCTGAGCGTCGTTTTCTTCGTAATCGAGGGATCCGGCTACATTATCAAACGATTAGCAATTCCTCGTCAAACCAACATCCAATACCAAATATCCACATAGGAAGCGCACAATTGAGCAAGACAGAAGAACAGATAAAGATAAGGGAAGGAAAATGAATAACTCACCATATCGCGCGCAAGTCATCTCCCCAGCGCTCGAGTACATCCCAAACAGAAACCCCTGCCCATGCAGCTCCTCCGCCACCGCGCCCATGCCGTCCGGGAACTTGGTGGTGTCCGCGACGAGCTTCCCGTCGGCGTCGCGGCCCGACGACCAGCAGTCGTCTAGCACCACGTACTTGTAGCCCAGGTCCTGCAGCCCGTATTCCGTGAGCAGCTTGGCCGTGTTGGTGAGGAGGGTCGACGAGACGGAGCAGGCAAACGTGTTCCAGTTGTTCTATTGGAGGAGAAACACACAAAGATCGTCAGCTTTTTGGTTGGTGTGAGTGTGATTCGATTTGCTTCGACTGAGATGTGCCGGGACAGGACGAAAAAAGCATCAGTCACACAAGTAACATACCCATCCCATCTGGGGAGTTCTCGCCAGTCCGTTGTTTACGGCCCGGACGCCGCTCGCAGAGAGGGCCACGAGAAGCCCTTCCTTAGCAGGAAACCTCATCTTGTATCACCAACACACAGGAAACGGTGAATATTTTCTCTTGAAGGGGGAGAAAAGGTATGAAGAGCCGACGGACAAAAACAGAGGAGCGATTCGTTTTATGTCTGCGTCTAATATACCTTTTCGGCTCTAACATCAAAAAGAGCAATCCGCCTCTCCCGCCCCAGGACCAGCGATCAGGTCGGAGGAACCGAAACAAGCCACCGATAGCTATTAAAAGAGAAACAAAGTACAAGATGAAGGACAAAAACAAACCGCATAGAGTCCCCCCCAAACAATTCTCCTCTCCGTCACCCCTACCCGTTATCCCATCTCTCATCCTCTTGCCCCTCCCCTCCATATTCCCACGGAGGATTCGTCTTGGCTTGGTCCCAGCGGCTATTATGCCGTTCGTTACGGTCAATTAATCGGGGACGCCTGTGATTCGTGGCAAATGCGATGGTCTATCGATTTCAGACAAATTGGGGTGGGATCCCGTGGGAGTTTACTCGGGACAAACTGGGGGGTCCACAGATTTAGGTGAGATCTGGTGGGATGAAGATCTTGGCGGCGCTGGTGATTGATTTCGCTGAAAAGGGCAATCCGGGGTAAGTTGGCCGAAGGCAACTGACGCTGCAAGGTATTTGGATATACAATCCAAGCATTAATTATTCTTGTTGTGCAGATTGCTTGGAAAAAGAGCTGACTGTTTGGTGTTTAGAGAAGCAAAAGGCCGTCCCGTGTATGTACTCCGTAGTTTGGGTTGCCGTATCTGGAAACTGCCGTAAATGGCAATCCCATCTACTTGATGGATAACCAGCATCAACAAGTTGTTTCCATCCAATCCATCATCGCTCATATAATCGATAATCGGAGGGCCTTCTCGGTGTAGCATATGCTATTCGGCTGCTGCTGTCGTTCTCTGCGCTGCTGCTGTCGTCATTTGCTCTGCCGCTGCCAATATCTGTGGTACCGCTGCCATTGTCTGCAGTGCTGTCTTCATTGTCTGCCATGTTGCTGTCATCGTCTGCTATGTTGATGTAAATATCTGCGCTGCTCTCGATTTCGTCGGCAATCTTCTTCTCATCGGCATCTTTCTTCTCGTCGCCTTCCTTCTCCTCCGGAACCTCCTCCGGAGCCGAGCCACCCTCTCTGTTTACCCATAGATAAGCTTGGTATGATGTCAGTTCACTATCGTGTATGACGGCAGTGCGTGCATGCTCAATCGCTCTCAGTTCGTACATTCGTTTGAGGCCAGCTGAATGCCTCGGAAACTCATCCACGAGGCAGAAGCGTGCCAGTGCCGACATGAGTCTTACAGCTTTTGGACAGCCGTAAACGCTGCTGCTGCCGCCGCCGCTTTTGCGACGTGTATATTTGGTGCAGTTTATAAGAACATTTGCCACATTTTGCCATCCCAGCCATAATGTCAACGGGTTTTCGGCAAAGATTTCGGTATCAAGACATTCTTGGACGCATTTGTTGAAACAGCTCAGGTTGGGATTATCGTCCCCGACAAATACACAAAAGACGGCACCCATGAGCCTTTTGCACAGCTTCTCCTTGTCATCACCCTTCATCAGCTGCCTCTCATGCAGGGGAGGCAGTGGGCATTGCCTCCGGACTTCGCCGAGACGTTCTTCGAACTATGTGAGAAATTCATCCAGCGAATCAGGGTGCGAAATATGCTTCTCCCATTGAAACTCCGTCTCATTTCTCCGGGGGTCTTGCCACGGGGCCATCGTTTTCGAGGAGAGAATGCGGAAGCGGAATGAAATACGATGAAATACCCAGATATTAACTGATACAAAGAAGAAAGAACAAAAACATATCGGAGGATGATTGAATTTGTAAGAAGAGAGCTTGGGGGATGAAGTCTGGACATTATTTTTTATCGCTTGGATCCTTTTGAATTTGGTGCAAGGGCAAACCAGGAGCAATCATCTACGCAGCAAGTACGAAGTGGCTCCTAGCAGTTTCCTGGTCGTAGCTACGAGAGTTACCACTGACTTGTAAGGTGCAGTGCAGCTTCATTCTTCACAATCTCCGGCTAAAGTTTTACGTTTTACTGCGATGAACAGGTATATAATTATCATAATACGTAATTAGCTAATCTCAACTACAGAGTCGTCCCCCGGACAGATTTAGCCTGTAAAATGACCAAAAATGGCCTCCTTATTAGCAAGCAATCATCTCCCCCCTTCCTATGGCAGAGCATCATTCTGGAAGGCATCGATCTTGTAGCTGGCAAACTTCCTTGCTGGAACGTTGCGGGCAAACAAAATGTCCAGCTCTTCATATGTCCGGTCCTTGGACTCTGGCAACCGGAAATAAGCCCAAACAAAGGTGACGAATGCAGTGCCGCCCCAGACGAAGCCAGTGTAGCCCTTGAGGTTCCACTGAGTCGGGTTCATGAAATATGGCTGCAAGACACCGGCGACAATGCTAGTCACAGCATACGCATTACGAGCCAGGCAGACGGTCTTTTGACGAAGGCGCGTCGAGCCAAGCTCTGCCGGAAGAGCCCAACCGAGCTGACCGGCCGATAGCTGGAAGACAAAGGTCCACACCAATGTCAAGATGGCCTGGGCCAAGCCGACGTGGTGGTTGCTTGTTCGAGCGTTGAGACCGCCAATGATGATGAGGATAGCCGACATGACGCCCATGCCAACAACATATGTCGTACGACGTCCGAAGTAAGGCATAATCAGGACCCAAGACACGATGGTGCCAAACAGAGCCATGCCGTTTCCACCGACACCGAGGTGATAGGTCTGTTCTGTGGTGAGACCAACCTGCTGGAAAAAGTAGGTTGAGTTGTAGGCAAAGTTGATACCGGAAAGGACCTGACCGGCAAACACCATGCAGGCAATCTCGGTTCGGCGAAGCTCAAAGCCCTTGAAGCAATCCCAGTACGATGTACCGACGGAAAGCTGTTCTTCCAGGTTGTTGGTATAGATGATCAAGTTGAGACTCTCCTGGAGCTCTTCCTCGGAGGGATTTGAGCGGAGCTTTCTCAACGACTCCTTTGCCTCCTCGTGGCGGCCCTGACGAACGAGATGCCAAGGGGTATCAGGTGCAAACCAGATAATCGGGAACAAAATCACGGGCCAAACCCACTGGACGGCAAAAGGAATTCGATAAGACCACTCTGTCGTATTATTGACGAGGCCAGCGAAGATACCGGCAGAGATGAGCTGACCAATGATGAAGCACATGTTAGTCCAACTGGTCAAGTACACACGCAAGGTCATTGGTAGGACTTCGGAAGCATATGCTGGCGCGGTTGTGGCAAAGATGCCCCACGGCAGGCCACACAACAATTCGCCGACAAGCAGGACTTTTGTGTTTGGCGCAAAGAAGACGATAAAGACGAAAGCGCTCATAGTAGCCAAAGAGCCCAGAATAACGCGGACGTGACCAAATCTGAGAACGAGATAGCCATTGAGAAGTGTACCGAAAAAGGATCCGACGTTGGACGCATTGCCCAAACCAGCCTGCCAAGGGGCTGAGAGCTGATAATTGTTGGTTGCGTCGTTAAAGTGGCCGTATTTCTTGGCGAATTCGGGGTAGGCGTAAAAGTTGCTCAAGAGGTTTGTATCATAGCCCTCCATAATGACACAGGCAGACACAACCAGGCACCAGAAGATGGCCTTGGGATAGAGGCGCAGAGCCTTGAGCGGATGCAGGTTGTGCTCGGCCTCGGCACCCTGCTTGGCCTTGTCAGCAACCTCATTGATGGCGAGCTTCTCATTGGGCTCAATGGGAAGATCTTCCGCGTGGGCCACGGCCAGTGACTTCTCCATGGCTCCTCTTGATGGTGGAGATTTGAAGATCAAGAGAACAGCCTCCGTGAGATGGCAAAAGAGGGAGGAGAAGAGGGGGTTATCAATCGAAAAATCGTCCGTAAGAGAGACTCGAGACAGACCGGTGCTTGTCTTAACTCCTGTCTCACTCTTCCTGACTCTCGGTCAACTTCCTTTTGAAAAATGACACTCCAACGAGCCTATTTTATAGTTATTCCAGCTTCTTCTCTTCCCCCTCCATCCAGCCTAATAATGACTAGACGCCTTCAAAGAGTCCCTATCATGCTGTTGACAAACTCTTGGCCTCGTCGAAATAGCTTACAAGGGTGGACTCGGCTCATCTTCTTCACCCCGCAATTGGCTATTCCCTACAAGGGTAGACTTAGCCTTACAAGCCTCCCCAGACTTTGTCTTTTTGGCGGCGGTATTGAGGCGCTGTTGTTTTACAGGCAAAAGTATCGATGCCCGATAATTTCCCCTTTTGGGTAATGTGAAAACGGGCGCGGGGCTGGAAGCAAGGAAGAGGCAAATACTTTGGCGACATTTGCAGGTTGACAGGGGTATTTGCAGAGGGGGACTGAGATGAGAATGGTGAAGAAAGCATCTCGCCCTGGCCTCAGGTCGCCTGACGCTCTCAGATGTCTCGTGTCATCATGCGACGTTTGTCTTCTGTGGGCTCCACGAGCCAAATTTTGACTATTGATGGTCTGCTTCGGATGTGTCGCCGAACCTCGACTGGATTGGGTATGATGGCAGCGAGCCTGGAGAGACATCACCCCTCTCTCCCTAGGAGCTGTAGAATGGCGACATAGCTTGATAGGATAGCTCCGGACTCAGTAATTTCTCGGAGTATCTCGCGGACATGTAGGCGATGGTGTTTGTTCCCCGGGAGTGACCCCTTTTGGAATCGTACTTAACAATTCGACTGCAGTAGTTGCTCTCGTTAAACTGATGATCCTTTTGCATAGGCTTCGAAAGAAATCCAGACTGCTGGTGCGATGGACTCCAAAGTCACGGCCGCAACCGTTCAGGCGACGGTGCTAAATGCCCTGTCCGGGGTATTTGCCCAAGGCATTCTGGCATATCGCAGGGGGGTGAGTAAAGAGCCCCGTGGCATCATAATGATTCGCCGTTGGTTGATGTGCTGACATGAAGCCCGCTTGCATGCAGACTTTCGATGGTGTTGATCTCTCTTCCATCTTGCGCTTCATAGTATACACGGTGCTCACAACACCTCCTAACTATAGGTGGCAGGAGTTCCTAGAGCAGACGTTTCCAACCACGACAGAGGAAAAAGAAGACAAGTCTGTCAAAGACAAGCAAGTCCAAGATACTGCGACGGGGAGTGGCGGTAAACTGAACATTGCCAACACGGCAGCCAAGTTCATCCTGGATCAAGCTCTTGGAGCACCGGTCAACACGCTCATGTTCATCTGCCTCATGGGCCAGATGAACCTTCAGAGCTTTAACAGCATCCTGAGTAGTGTCATCAGCGTAAGTAACTGAAGCTACCCCTTCGCCAGCTGTTGATGGAACCCTGGAGAGGCTGACCCAGAGTTGTAGGACTTCTGGCCCATGTTGTTCGCAGGTTATCGAGTGTGGCCGATCGTCTGTTTATTGAACTTGGTCGTCGTGCCTTTTGACTACCGGCAGCTTGTTGGTAGCATTGCTGGTCTTGGATGGGGAGTGTTCCTCAGTCTCAACCAGATAAAGTAGGGGGCGACTGAAGGGAGGAGAGCAGATGAGACGAGACAGAAGACCGATTCAGAAGGTATGAGAAGGATAATCAGAGAAAAGGAGACAGAGCTTGTTCCTGTGGATTCCAGCCATGGCAGCAAGGTACTCGTCAACAGATTGGCGCTCCTTGAAAGGAGGTAACTTTAAGATTTCGGATCGACAGCTGACTCCTCCCTCCTTCCAAGAGGGTAGACGAACAAGAATGAATATTTTGTCTCGCCTCGTTATTACTTGATATCCTGAACGGAGTCGACATTTGCAAAGCAATGCCTTCACGGAAGGATAACCGTCATCGGGTGACCCAGCACTTTAGCCGGCAAACCATCTTCTTCGACCTTTTCCGTCGCCCAACTCTTTTCCGTCTTGGAACTCTCCACCTTTTCCGCCTCCTCGTTCTAGATAGCTTCAATTGTCCCCGTAGTACAAAATACTAAAACTGGTATTTCCGTCGGCTGGAAGTTGCGCTTCGTCCTTAATACGGAGTTCGGCCAAGCTTTTTTCGAATGTAGTTTCTTCGCCAAGTTCCGTTTTATACCCCAGACGGGGTTGTAAATCCCCCGCGATCGCAACACAGGGGTAAAGCATCTCCGCATCGAACCCCAGAAGATCCCCATACTTTGCATTAGATCGGTGTAACCCCCAAATACGTAACTGTCGTAGTGTGTCTGGCCATTTCTGCTGACAGAGCCGAGGAACAAAATAGGCAACGGCATTATTACAATACGGAGTATTGCATCTCTCGTCTTTGGTAAGCCTTGGCAGAGAGCGCCAGAAGCCGAGCAATCCTCCGCTGCAAGTGGCGGAGAGTATACCGCCGGGTTGCCTAATTGTCCCGGTCAAGAGGTATCCGGAAGAATTCATCAATGACGAGAGAAAAACAATGGATAGTATGTAGGCAAAATTGATATAAAATGGCCGTGTAGAAGCTTAATTGAGTATCATTGACGCAACTGCAACCCTCCACTTCCAGAGCTGCAAGCTAGTCGATCCAAAGTGTCTCTGCTTGACGTCCTAGGAGTTCTTTGTGCCTTCTTTTTCTTATACTTAGTTTCGGGATAAGATCAGCCATGACAGGTCGTTTGCTTTCGGCGCTCGTGCTCGGCTTGGGTGTGACAGGTACTGTTGCAGCTCCCAATGCCAAACGGACGTCTAGCCATGGTCATCAGTTGAAGATCATCTCCTACAAGGAGACACCCAATGGCTTCCGCAGCTCCGCCCGTGGATGGAACTCATTCGGCATCCAGGCAAACCCGCTGACTCTCCCCAGCTTCAAGTTTGACCAGGAGCATGTCATTGAGCAGTGCGACCACCTTGTTGGCCTCCCTGGATATGACACCTGCAGCTTGGACTCGGGCTGGTCTGTTGGAGATCACGGTGATGAATACGGCCGTATCCTCTACGACAACACCACCTTCAACATCCCCGCCTTGGCAGACCATCTTCACAGCAAAGGCCTGAAGTTGGGTGTGTACATTGTGCCCGGTGCCTTCTTGGAAGATGTAAACAAGACCATCATTCACACAAACACCAAGATTGGTGATGTTTGCCACGGTAACGAAGGCCTTATCCGATGCATCTTCGACTATACACGACATGAGACACAGCTGTGGCATAACTCCTGTGCTGATCAGTTTGCTAAGTGGTAAGTTTCAAAGTGGTTACTCTCGTGCCAATAAGATATGTGCTCACAACGACATTAGGAAAGTCGATTTCGTCAAACTGGACTTTGTCACTCCTGGATCGCCCGACAATGGTCAGATGCTCCCTCCTGATGGAAGTGGCTCCGTCATTGCATGGCACAAGGCCATTCAGCAGTCCGGCCGCAAGATGCGCCTGGACATCTCCTGGAAGCTTGACCGGACTCAGAAGTTCTTCAACATCTGGAACTCCAATGCCGACTCCATGAGAACCGACCAGGATCTCAACAACAGCAACCAACCTACCTTTGTGTCATGGGAGGTAGTTCAGCGAGCCTTTGACAACTATCGTCAATGGATCATTGCTGGTCTGGAGTTCTTTGACCACCTGAACATCTATCCCGATATGGACAACCTCCTTGTCGGTAACAATGCCACTATCACCGGAATCACGGACGCACAGCGACAGACGGTCATGACACACTACATCGGAGCGGGCGCCAACCTCATTATCGGCTCTGACCTTACCCATCTCGACAAGTTTGGCCTGAACTTGCTCACCAACAAGGCGGCTCACGACGTTGCCGACTTCACTGCGCAGTACCCCATGCAGCCCCGCAACCCCGGCACGGGAGGACAGGATGCCAAACAGCTGCAGGCCTGGATCGCAGGCCCTGCGCCAAACGGAAAGGCCGTTGTTGTCCTCGCTAACTACGGACCTGATCTCGGCCAGGGTGGATTTAACGGCACCAGCACCGGTGACGAGTGGGTTTCGGCTTCATGGGAGGACCTGGGCATCAAGGGAACCTATAGCGTCCACGATGTCTGGAACAACAAGAACCTGGGCAAGCAGAAGAGCGGCGTCAAGGCCAAGCTGGGACCTGGTGAAAGCGTTCTGTTGACTCTGACTCGGGCATAGAGGTCGATGATTTTCGGTTCTTTGGGTGATTAGAACGCCTGATTGAACATGTATTCGCAAATTAGATAGCTAGAGAAATAAAAAAAGACATGTTAATGCAGTACCTCTGAAACGTCATCTACATCCGTAAGCTGTGCTGTCAACATCTGCATCTCAGAACCCACCCCCACTGCATGTCTAACCAATTGCTGCAGGGTGGCCCAACATGCGTGGCACTGTCAAGGATTTGATCTGCAGCATGTCTCACACCCAGATTTGCAGATAAAGAGAGACATGCATGTCGACAGTCCAGCTAGTGGTAATAATAGGAGAGCTCCAGGCGATATCCTCTTTCAGGCCTCAACACTTGCATTAGGGAAGCTTGTTAGTCTCGAAGAGCCACTTGAACTAGCCCACGAGGGTGATGACACGCATTGACGAATCCCGGTGCTGATGAGGACGAAACACATGGCTCGACATGACATGATGAGGGAAAAGCGCCGGACATTCATGCATATCTTGGGCATGATTCAACGTTGTAAGTGCCTTAGTCGTTACACTCCGTACCCTGTAGTAAATGAAGCAAACAAAGGAAATGGACGAATCAGCTCACAGAATATCAGACGGAACACGGAGAAAATAATGATACGCCATCTAACTGTGACATCTTCGTCACCAGCCACAGCATCCAGCCCAACAAAACGCCGCACCAGCGGAACCACGTGTGGCTGTCACGGTACCCCACCATGCCACTTTCGGCTTGATCAGAAGAGCGTAAGGTGGTCATAACTCGCCATATAGTAGCTCCATGCTAATGACATTTGACTTTCGTCCTTCATACCGCTCCTATTAAGCTTCTTTACACTCCCTCAACCGTTTCTCCATCCAATTCCGCTCTCTTGAGAACCCAATTGCCTCTCGTGTCTCCCCAGCGAGAGCTCATGCCGCTTCGGATTGCTCAGCTTCCAGTGTAGCAGCAGCCATGAACGGCCACTTTTCCGCCGTCGGTGACCAGCCGGCGAACGGCAATTATGACCATGGTTGTCAGGTCATAGATGAAGAGAAGGAGTTCAAGTATGTGCCGGAAAGCTCCTGTTGTGGTGATTCGAGGCAAAGTGGAAGCTAATGCGAAATCCCTCGCCGCCATAGCCGCAACCTCAACGACTACCTCCAGACCATGCACGTTGCCGAGGCAGGCTTCAACTACCACCTCATCTCTGTGTTTGGATCTCAGTCTACAGGAAAGTCGACCCTCCTGAACCACCTCTTTGGCACCACATTCTCTGTCATGTCCGAGACGGAACGCCGTCAAACGACCAAGGGTATCTGGCTGTCCAAGAACAAGCGGGAGACAAGTGCCGGAACCCCGATGGCAGATAACATTCTCGTTATGGATGTCGAGGGTACCGACGGCCGAGAACGTGGAGAGGACCAGGATTTCGAGCGAAAGAGCGCCCTGTTTGCCCTCGCTACTAGTGAGGTTCTCCTGATCAACATCTGGGAACACCAGGTTGGCTTGTACCAGGGAGCCAACATGGGCCTGCTCAAGACGGTGTTTGAAGTCAACTTGCAGTTGTTTCTGAAAGATAAAAAGTAAAGAACCTCGCCCCACTGGTTTACAGGCCACGAGCATTCCAAGACATGCGCCAATTGAAGCTCACGTGCTAACGGTCTACCACAGCTCGACCCCCCGATCTCTCCTATTCTTCGTCATCCGAGACCACATTGGAGTGACACCGTTGTCGGCGCTTCAAAACACATTGATTCAAGATCTTACGAAGATCTGGTCGTCCATTTCCAAGCCAGAGGGTCTGGAGCAGTCCCGTATCGAAGACTATTTTGACTTTGGCTTTGCAGCTCTGCCCCACAAGATTCTACAAGGAGAAAAGTTTGAGAGTGAAGTCGCGCAACTGGGAGCGAGATTCACCACGGGACACCGAGTAGGAAAGGGCGATGACGGTGTTGCGGAGACCGAGGGCGGTATTCTCCTGCCCGAGTATCACAGGAGAATTCCCGCAGATGGACTGTCGGTGTACACAGAGGGCATCTGGGATCAAATCGTGAACAACAAGGACCTGGACCTGCCAACGCAGCAAGAGCTCCTAGCTCAGTTCCGATGTGACGAGATATCTCGAGAAGTCCTGGTTGCCTTTGACCTGCTTCTGACCCCACTTGAGGAGCAGCAGGCTCAAGCCTCTAAGCTCGGCAAGGCCATTGTGCTTCCCGATCTGGGCGCCACAGCTAGCCAGGCCCGTGAAAAATGCTTCAGAGCTTTTGAAGTGCAGGCTAGCCGATACCACAAGGGCGTCTACTCCCGAAAGAAGCAGGAGCTGGAGAGCAAGGTTGACGGTCGACTCAAGGCCCTGTACCAAGGACAAATTGCAGCAGCTCACAAAGCCGGAGTCGCGGCCTTTAGCGAAGCCGTTTCAAACAAGGTAAAGGCCGGGCAAAAGGCCGGTGGAGCCTATGAATTTGCCGAAATCGTCTCCAACGAGAAGAAGAAGACTACGGAAATCTTCAAGGCAGAGGTAGACAGCCTTGCGATTGAGGGCGTCGAGTGGACCAACTTTGTGTCCCAGAACCAGCTCTTTGAGGCCGAACTCGATGAGGTTAGCAGCAAGCTGCGCAAGGACGAAATCCGCCGGCTAGCCACGCGGGTGGAGCGTTGGGTCAAGTCACGGTTGGGCGATGCCGTCGGCCTAGAGTTCAACAAACTAGGATCCGGCAGAGGAGGCTCGGGAGCGCCCGAGGAAGGCCAAAAGCCGGCGACGGAAAAGGATCTCTGGGACCGAATCTGGAAAGTCTTTACCGGAATAGTCAGCGAAGCCGAGACCCGGTTTGCTGACCGAGCCAAGAGCTTCGATGCCAGCGATTCTGAAGTCGACGTTGGCCTGTGGCGCCTTCGACGTAAGAGCTGGACGGCACTCCGAGAGAAGATTGAGGAGGAGGTCATGGAGGGCAACATCCTCTTGAAGCTTAGGGAAAACTTCGAGGACAAGTTTCGATACGACGATGCTGGTGTGCCGCGCATCTGGAGGCCAACGGACGACATCGAGGGTATTTATACAAAGGCGCGAGAGTCTACGCTCACATTAATACCTCTTCTTTCCAAGTTTAAGCTGCTGGCTAATAACGCATCTCCGGATCTGATCGGATTCATTGGCGTGCAGCCCGCCGGAGTTGAAGCTGGTGACGAGGAGGATCTTGCTCCTATCGGCGGCGTCGATGAAGAAGAGGGCAAGAGCCTTGAGGAGGAGATGACAGTGCTGAGTGAGAATAAGCGACAAGACCTGGTTGTTCGCTTCAAGAAGACAGCCGATGGCGTCTATGTCGAGGCCAAGCGAAGCGCCATTGGCGGCATGACCCAGGTGCCATGGTATTTTTATGTGTTGCTGCTCGTTCTCGGCTGGAACGAAATCTGGATGGGTAAGGAATATCCCTGGAAGAGACCTTTACTTTGACTAACTTTTCATCCCAGTTCTGCGCAATCCGCTCATGTTTATTCTTCTCATTTTGCTTGGTGGAGGAACTTACACTGCGTGGTACCTCAACCTGCTGGGCCCTATGATGCAAATGGGCAACGCCGCTGTCAACCAGGGCATGGATATTGCTAAGCAGCAGCTGCGCGAGTTCGTCAACAACTCAGACACTGCACGACAGGCGCTGGCCATGCCCGTGAGGCAAGACAGCGACATCAGCATGGACACGCTGGATAGCCGTGGAAAGAAGAAGACTGAGTCTGAAAGCCCGGATGACATTTAGACGTGAAACGGAAAAGATAAAAGGAACCCGGAGGCGACACATGAGAAGAATAAAAGCTCCCTTTGTATAAATTTTCGAGACATTGTCGGACATTGGCGGACACAAGAGCGTATAGCATTGATGAGCGAACAGGATACGAATAATGTCTACACAAGATGAAATAAAGCTGGTTTATCCAATTCAATACTAAGGTTTAACTACCAAACGCCGATGCCCTGCCATTGATTCCCTTTCGTGATATATATCTGCAACGCCAATCCATATGCGCACCCCAATTCAAAACTATGATTTGAGAAGTATAGTCGGGTTCATGGAGAATCTGTCCATGCCCTGTTTTTGTCACCTTGAATCTTCTCTAGAACGCTTCTTGACCTGCTGGGGTTCCAAACCATGATGCCAGCTCATTCCCTTGCTTCTCTTCACCCCCAGACATAAAAAAGTCGGTCAACTTGCTCGTCTCGCCGTCATCGTCGGCAGGCCATTCGATTTTGACGCCGTTGCCCTTGCTCTCGAGCATGTCCTTGGCGGTGCCCCAGCTAAAACGACATTCAGGCCCCCATCCAAAGAGAGGATGCATGTTGTTCCTTAACCACCCCACTGTCTTGGAATCGGATGGATATCCAGAGCCCCATTCCATGGGAGTGTCTTCAGATGGAGCCTCCTCACCGCTGGTGGCGGCAGTGGCGACTTGACGGGCGTGAAAGAGCGTTTCGAGAGCAGCATCACGGGTGACTTTTGCGCAGACGGAGGCGGCACTGACGCAGGCGTAGAGACTATCGGCCTTTTTGGCAACGGTGACCTTGGCGGTTGGGAAGACTCGTTGGAGCTTGGCCTGGTAGGTGGCCGGGGGGCCGATGGTATCGACGTATATCTCCTTGATGTTGACGCCCTTTGCGTAGACGGCGCGGATGAGATCCATGGTTGCGTCCATGGCCTGGGCGTTGAGGTTGTACGAGACGGGCTTCATCATGTTGGCACCGATATCTCGTGCGGAAAGCGCCGTCGTGGCCCAGCCGCACGACTCGTGAAGATCCGATCCGGGGGTGCACAGCGTCTCCATCAGCTGCGAGCGCACTGCCGCGGAGAGCACCTTGGAGTCGTCGAAGTGGTGCGTCTCTCTGAGCAGCGGATCTGAGATATCGGTCGGGAGGAAGAAAATACCGTAGACCATGGGGCCGAGGACAGGTCCGCGACCGGCCTCATCGACACCGAGGACGCAGGGCGGGGCCGTTGAGGGATCGGAGGGATCGGTCGGGAGGAGAGCCGGTGGGATGGATGAGTAGTGGGAGAAGGTGGCGCCGGAGATGAGGGTATCGCGGTGGGAGGAGACTGAGGGAGGGACGAAAGTGCCGGAGGAGGGCATCGTGGAAGAGGCATGGGCGGTGGAATCGGGGACGGGGGTGTCTTCTTCCATGGCTGCGGTTGGTGGTTGATGAGGCGGATCTATATGGAGGGAGATGATGGCTGTGTGGTGTTGAAGATCTTCTCTGTGATGGGAAGCAATTGGTTGTAGATATTGGATTATTAGATTAAAAACAATCCCCAGCGTATCTCAGAGGATAATGACAGTGTTATTGCAACCGCCAATGCCCTGTACGAGATGCTGTTCTGGTATAATTGGCATTCAAGAGTGTTGTAAATGGACGATTGATAAAAAGATCTTATCCACCCCCTCGACGCGTCTTTCACTTTGACGCGTTGCTAGTGCTAGTTGCTCCATCCTTACAGCGCATAGCTCAGTAAAGCTCGCCGCTGGAGCTCAGCAACACGTGCTGGGAGCTGTCCGAAAAACGGGCCCGGCTAGCGCTCTTGCAGCACTCATGAGCTGTTCCATCACTGCCAACCCCCGCCTAAAATGCTAAAATGCCATACTGGTCTCATACTGGTCCGTCTCTTCTGCGCGCAGCTCTTCAATTCAACACGTCAACATCCACTAAAATCGCGTCGCCCAAATCTCGACTCGGACCAGCGCAAACTCGAAGCTCGGCGTCGCCTGCGGATTGAGGCAGCGGAAACCGAATTATTTTTTTGGACCAAGCGGCCGCTGGGAGATTTTTTTTGTTTCTCCATCCGTTGATTTTTCGCACCCTTGACCGAATTCCGACCAGCCTCTTTTTTTTTTGCCCATCATGCCTCGAGGCGGAGGGCGGAGAGGCGACTCTTCAGCTGAGCCGGAAGCTCTCCATGAGCTCGGCGTTCGAGGCCGGTATGTTTTGGCGCTTGGGCGAGAGACGAATCTCGCAGGGCTTGTGGCAGTGGCAGCGCTGATTTGGTGCTAATAGGAAAACCGGCGCTTTCTTGAAGGACACGGGCGAGCGCGATGAGCATGGCATGCAGCCTCTGGATGCCATTTTCTCGTCGCCCGCAGTCACTCGCAGGGATGAATCCGGAAGCGAGGACATGGAGATATCATCAAGTGAGCTTTGTCGCATTGTTAATTCGCTGGCTTCATGGGCGAATGACAATTCTCAATTCCAAGAAAAGCATGGCTGACACCCTGTTTCGCGAAATCTAGGTGCTGGACCAGGACCGAGAACAGTCCTCAAGAACCGGCGCAGCATCGAGTACTTTGTCCCCCCCTCCTTGAGCTCGAGACGAACCCGAACTTACCTGTAACAGAATTGCAAACGAACGATCATCCTCTCCCACGCGCAATCCTAGCGCCGAAAAGGCAGCCCGAAGGCTTAACTTTGCCAGCAAGGCCGGAAACAAGGCAGCGAAGACGAATGGGAAACAAAAGGCGACAGCGCTAAACGGCTTTTCACGGCACGGAGACGATTCGGAATCGGAGGAGCTGGACGATGTCATGGGCGCGACCGGGAACGGGGCGGAGGAATCTCTACTGATGGTCGATTCGATGCCAAACGATTCGCCGAGGCCCAAGACAAAAGCTGCGCAGAGACAATATGGCGATTCATCGCCGCAGAAGAAGCGCGGGAAGCAGACCAAGGCGGCAGCGCAGGCAAAGCCTAAAGCAGCTCCTCGAGCTCCCGTAAGAGAGCCTTCAGAAGAGCTAGATGCTGAAGAGCCAGAAGAGGAGCCCGAAGAAGAAGAATTGGCGCAAGAGGAAGAGGAAGAAGAGGAGGAGGAGGAGGAGTTGCCGAGTGTCAAGCAAAAGGGGCGGTCAAACAAGGAATCGAAACGCCGCGTGGAAGCACCATCATCATCTCAGACGTCGAAGAAGCGAGGACCGCCGCGAAAGTCTCTCCGTGAAGATACGCCAGAAGAAGCACAAGAGCAGTCAGAGGAAGAGCAGCAGGAGGAGGATAAAGACGAAGAAGAGCTTGTGCCCCGGAAGAAACAGAAAACTACCGCACCCTCAAAAGCCCAGTCGAAGTCAAAGCCTTTGAATAAGGGGAAAGGCCCTGCTCGTAGTGGAATTGTTGTGCCGGTAGCAGCGAGCAAGGCAAAGGCCAAACCCAAGAATAAAGCTGAATCCCAACCCAAGACTAAAGGCCGGCCTGGGAGGAAGCCCAAGGACGCGGATGCCGAGGATGGGGATGTGGGAGAGACGTCGTTTGCGGCGCTGCAGCGTGGTCCACCTATGCCAAAATCTCGTGGGTTGGTATCTATGCGCAAGGACTTGGACAGCATAACGCAGACGAGATCCGGGCGACATTCTTACCGGCCTATCCAGTATTGGAGAGGCGAGCAGGTGGTCCGGGAGGATGAGGAGCAAGCTGATATGTTTGCCAAGGATCGATTCGTCATGCCGAGCATCAAGGAAGTTGTGCGTGTGCCTGAGGAGGAGGTGTCCAGCAGAGCGGCTCCATCACGAGGCAAAGGGCGGCCCAAACCGAAGAAGCCCGTGGTGGAAGAAGATTATGAAGCATGGGAGGTCAAACCAGGTACTGTCGAGGGCGAAATCGTGATATGGGAGACGGAACATGAAGAACACCCCCCAGCAGACGACGAGCCTGTCCAGGTAACGGACGAGCGCATCGCCCTATCGGCCCTGGCAGTGCAGACATCGGAGATTCGCGATGCGACGTTCCGCTTCGCAAAGACGCTGACGATGCCGTTTATGGGTGCCGGTGTAGTTGACCTACCTCCTGGTGGCGAGAAGCGGCCCAAGAATTCACGGAAGATGCACATGGTCTTTTTCGTGCACACGGGAAAAGTCATGGTGACGATCAACGAGGCGCAGTTTCGCATATCCGCGGGCGGTATGTGGTTTGTGCCCAGAGGTGAGCATTTTTATTTATTTTCATAGCCGAAAGGCATATTCTAACATTGATGTAAACAGGCAACTATTACAGCATCACAAACGACTACGATAATCCCAGTCGAGTCTTTTTCTGCCAAGCCTGCGAGATATCACCCGCGCAATATGAAGCTTCGCAGATGAGCATCGCAGCATAATGAGATTAAAAAGAAAAAGAGAAAAACATAAGCGAGTTAAATTACCGATTTACATGGCCATGACGATTCACCATCCACCCACAAACCCTCCCTCTTCAATACGATTTGACCACCCCCTATTTTTCATCGACAGCGTATTTCTCCCATTCATTTTTTTCTCGTTGGCGCAGCAAGCTTTTTCTTGTCGTTCTTTCTTTTCTCTGTTCTCTCATTTGATTATAACCAAGCACACACACAAAAAGGGAGTTGGGGAAGAAAGAGAAATGTCAAATGTTCATTTTGTTCATCTTCAGAAGGCGCAAGGGCGGGCTGATTGTTCGGATGGGTTTGGTAGGGAGGGGAGTATTTGTGGACTTTTCTTGTTTCTTGTTCCTTTTTTTCTTTTTCTTTAATCTGGTTTACAAAGCTTTGAGGCGTGAAATGAGATGCATTCTGTTCTCTGTCTCTCCATTTCTTTATATGGAATTCGTTGATGTTTGTATTGCGTGACTGTTGTTTTTATATGAGATACGGTTTGTTCGCCTATATCTGTATGCCTAGTATTGATTGATGCGTATGAGGCGGAGGAAAGGGAAATCAAAGTGTCTATTATGGGCTTTAAGATCATGAGTAACCAATGCAACAAGCTCATTAACTGTGGAAAAAGCAGAATTGATTGATGGCTCATTTCCTATCGTACAATCCATCCATACATACATATAGGACACGCTTAGAACATCTCTCTCATCATACATGCATGATACAACCAAACTACTAAACTACATCCCACATCAGAACTCCTCATTCATAATCTTCTTCAAGCCACCCATCTCCCTCTCCAGCTGCGCAATCTTCCTCTGTCCAGCATCCAGTTTGCCTAGCAGATACATGACTCTGCCCGCCGACTCCCCGGTATGCCGCGGCAGCCCGCCCAGCAGCTGCAGCTCCTTCTCCACCGTATCAATGTTCTTGGCTTCGACCTTGGCCATTTCGTTGAGAACCGCCAGGTCCATCTTTGCGCGGAGCACGCGGTCCTTGACGAGGACGCTAAACGCCGCCTGGTGGAGGGGCTTGCCGGCTGTGATCGTCTGAGGTCGTCCCTGGTGCGTCGTGACGGTGATGAGCTCCGCGCCGGCGAGACTCTCAATGGCAGCCTCTCCGTTCGATGCGTAGGATGAGAGGGATGAGGCGAAAGTAGGCGAGAGAAGAACTTGGTGGTAGCGCAGGGTTGGGTTCTCCGAGAGAGCCTTGATCAGGTGCCATGCCTGCTCGGTAGACCATCTCCTGTCCGCGTCAGCTGTCCTTCCGAGAAGATACATTTTGACAATGTCAGTGGCATCTTCGGTGACAATCTCTTCAACAGCCTCCTGGGGCGTCTGTCCCGCCCTCAGTCGTCGGGCTAGGAACTCGAGATCTGTCAAGCGGCCTCCCAAGACCTTGATGCCATCGTCCAATCCTGCCAAGCTGGGTCGCTGAGACGGTTTCTTGCTCTTCTCGCCTAGCTCTTCCTCCTCTTGTGCCTCGCGCTTTAAATCCTCCTCCACACGTGTGATGACAAAGTTCTTTGCCACGTCAGCATCTAAATCACCCAGGGATAGAGTACGGAAGACTCTGTCTGGCATGGCTTTGGTAAGGGACTTTGAGTAGGCGGAGTCGCTAGTGAGGAACACTACGTGGGCAATGTTATTCTGGACGACTGTTGCTGCCCAATCTGCAATCATGTCGTACACAATACTAGAATCTTCGTTCTTGTGAAGAAAGTTGTCAACAACAATGACCGGGCGCTGCTCTGGGTGAGCCTCCAAGTATGCATCCTCGGAGATATTGGCATCCTTGTCTGTCTTATGTCGTTCCGAAAGGGCGACATTCTTGAGAGCGGTGGCGGTGGTGTGCAAGATCTTGTTCAACTGCGATTCTAGAGTCTCCGAGAATCCAGATTTGACGCCTGTCGTGCCCTGAACTGCGAGATCAATCATGCTGCTGATACTGTTTGCCCATGAGAACACCGGGCGATATCCAACTGCCGCCGCCAGCCTCTTGATGGTGCCAGCTTCGCCATTGGCTTCCGTAATCGGTTTACAATCAATGAGAATGACGTTTTTGCGCCCACTCAAGGTTTGACTCATAACCATCTCGGCTTTTCCAGAGCCTCTTGGACCAGTGACAACAATAAAAGTATCCGAGCTGCCATCAAGCCAGCTCTGTAGCTGTTCGATGAGATCCTTGCGGTGCTTCCATATCGTACCAAGACCTTCGATATGCTCTTCCTTCTTGTGGAAAGAGAAGCTTGGTGTCTGTGACTTGAACCACTTGTAAATTCTCCAGTCCGTGTAGCGAAGAGAGTGCTGCACGTGCACTTTGATGAAAAACATTCGAATAGGATCAAAGATCATGACAGAGACACCGGCGATGAGCGCAGCCACGATGGGAATGACAATTCGGGGGTGCGTCGTGATCCAATTCCATATGCTATGGGCCTTTTCTCGCTTTACGTAGGATAACCGCAGCTTGGTTCCATTCTTGCCCCCTCCTTGAGCTTCGCTGATAACGAAGCCGTGCAGGCAGTTCCGCGCCATGATGGTATCGCGCAGCTTGGGAAAGCCAATCTGAGCATACCGCGGCGTAATCTTTGAATCAGCTGGCTGAGGAATGATGTCTGCAATCTTTCCGTACCGGCGGAACAGGCTGTAAAGAACTTCCTCGGGGAGCTCTTCGGGAGCAGCGCCAGGTTCGGGAGGGACGAATTCCACCATGAGTAGAGGCGATGGGTATCGATGTAGATCCTCAAGCCAAGGAACTCCGCGGACGAGACGAGCTCTAATTCTGCGGAAGGGATTGAACCACGGCTTAAGCGGCTCTTCTCTTAGCTTCTTCAATAGCTTGGCTAGCCAACAGTCAGTAAGTCAAGGTAGAGGTAATTATGGCGTTTCACTTACCTTCAATCTCTGTAACATTCAGACTAGCATCATATTCAAACTTGACAAACGCTCCGCCATCTTTGAGCCGTGGCAAAATCTCCGTCACTTTGATAGGCAAGTTCTCCGGTATCGCTCTCTTCACCAGTTGGATTGGATCCATGATACCCAAAGAGGAGCTATTGAAGCGCTTCATGAGGTCCGTCAGCTGCTGATCTGTTTCTGCCTGGCGACTCAACAGCGGAGTGAGCTTAAGAGGAAACAAATCTACAAAAAGTATCAAGTCAATAAAGTATCAGACAGGACTCCATGAGCATTTCCTTACTGTCGAAAAAGAGAATCGACTCGTTGGACTTGACATCGAATCGCCCACTCTCTTGCTCCTCAGAAGGTGACGAATCCTGTTTCTTCTCAGCAGCATCACCCTCACTCAAAGGCATCGCCGTCGTCGTCTCCCAAATCCTCTGCCCAGCTCGCCATCTCATCAGCCCATAATCCGTCCGTCTCGTCGCAACATGAGCCGCCGCAGGCCATGATCGTAGCGCCCGCGCGCTGCTGGATCGCGCCGCCAGCAACGCAAGGCTTCGCGAGGGAATCATGACAGCTCTTTGCCACAGAAACTGCACATTTCGCTATTCGCAAGAGTTGATGTGAAGAGAGAAACCAATCCAATCGTCTGTTTATTGAGCTCTCATATAGTATAGCATGACGAGCTAGTTGTAGGGCCAATGAGGTCATAGGAATCCATCCCAGCCCAGCTGCTTGCCAGACTAGGAAAAGCCAAGACTTTCGGGAAAGCTGTTTTCCCGGCCGAAAATGCGATTGTCGATAGACCTTGATGACCCGAAAAAAGATGCTTCAACTTGATAGCAAAGAAAGAAAAGAAAGGCGGGCAGGCTTATTTTGTTACTTTACCAGCACCAACTGAATCCAATCTCGAGTCAACGACCTTCATTCTTTTCTAAAAGAGCGTAAAAGGAGCCAACCTAGCGCTCAATCTCAAACCCGCAGCCTGAGCGCATTGATATCGATCCATTGACATACACATTCATCGCATTCTACGAATACCTTCAAAATGGGCTGGCTCTGGACATCTTCGCCCCCCAAACCACCAACCGACCAATCTCCCTCTTCCTCTCCTTCTCAACCTACACAATCAACTCTTCCACCTCCCTCATCAACATCCACCTCCTCTCAAGCTCCCAACGAGCCCGTCGACCCCGAAATCCAAAAACTCCTCGACCTCTTCAACAAATCCGAAGACACAACACCCAAATCCTCCTCCTCCTCTTCAACCTCATCATCATCACAATCCCCCTCCGTCATCACATCATGGCTCTCCTCAAAACTCTCCACCGCCCCCGAAGCTCCCCCGGTCCCCCACCTCGACCCCGTCACCGAATCCCTCCTCCCAACCGAAATGTCCTGCCGCCAGGCTTTCGACCTCGCCTGGTCCTGCAACTCCCTCGGCGGCCAGTGGAACGCCGTCTACCGCCACGGCGAGATGCGCTCCTGCGGCCACCTCTGGGACGACTTCTGGTTCTGCATGCGCACAAAGTCCTACTCGGGAACCCTCAAGGAGAAGGCCGTCCGCGAGCACTACCGCCGCAAGGAGTACGAAAAGTACTATGCGCCTGGGAGCCGCAGCAGCGAGGATGTTTGGCAGGCGAGGGAGCAAAAGGTTGCGCCGGGGACTGCGTTTGCTGAGGCTGTTGAGATTGCCAAGGTTGATGACAATGAGTGGAGGAAGTTGGAGGAGGAGAGGAGGAGGAAGATACGGCAGGATTTGGGATATGACAGGAAAGAATGAGGTGCAGAATTTGATAATGGCCTTTAAAGAAAGACAAACCACCTTGTATTATCATTGTTATTATTACCATCACTGCATCGATATAGCCTGGATATCCAGACTTTCTTCTCTTGTATGATTCATCGTAAGAGCATACCCAAAGAGAGCTGCTTTTTTGCATCGACAAAAACTTCATTACAGCCATCCACTCTCACACGAATGTAATCCATTAATAAAATGGTTCGTTGCATTCAACACCATCCCAACATTCACTCTAATACCGGGGAAAACACATTCACATATTCATTGTCAATGGAAACAAGTAATTTGGTTCTAAACCATTTGAATTTTTTTTAATTCCCTTAAAACTCATTAAAATACAACCAGGGCCAGCGTTCCCGCCCAGCTTTTTACCCTTCATGTCCGTGATATGCTAGTTACGATAAAAGCAAAAACTCAAAGAAAGAATCTAATCATGGCATCATCCCTTGATCCCCTAGAGTAGGCCTCCACACATCGTAGACGGAATACCAATCTGGAAGCTCAAGTCTGATGTTGGGGTATCAAAACAGCTTTTTGTGAATTTAGTCGACCTCCTCGACGGTGGGGCCGTCATCGCCACCAGCGTGGGGAGCGCCGCCAGCGCCAGGGAAGCCGCCGGGGCCACCGGGCATGCCACCGGGCATGCCACCCTCACCACCAGCTCCGTAGAACTTCATCATGATGGGGTTGGCGACACCCTCGAGCTCCTTCTGGTGCTCCTCGTACTCCTCACGAGTGGCCTGCTGGTTCTCATCGAGCCACTGGACAATCTTGTCGATCTCGGTCTTGAGGGTCTCCTTGTCACCGGCCTCAATCTTCTCGTCGACCTTGGGGTCGTTGAGAGTGTTGCGGAGAGAGTAGGCGTAAGACTCAAGGCCGTTCTTGGCAGAGACACGGCGGCCCTCAGCCTCGTCCTCCTCCTTGTACTTCTCGGCGTCAGACAGCATGCGCTCAATCTCCTCCTTGGACAGGCGGCCCTTGTCGTTGGTGATGACAATCTTGTTGGACTTGCCAGTGCCCTTCTCGACGGCGGAGACGTTCATGATACCGTTGGCATCGACGTCGAAGGTGACCTCAATCTGGGGAACACCACGAGGGGCGGGGGGAATGCCAGTGAGCTCGAACTTGCCGAGCAGGTTGTTGTCCTTGGTGCGCTGGCGCTCACCCTCGTAGACCTGGATGAGCACACCAGGCTGGTTGTCAGAGAAGGTGGAGAAGACCTCGGACTTCTTGGTGGGGATGGTGGTGTTGCGGGGGATGAGCTTGGTCATCATGCCACCAGCAGTCTCGATACCCAGAGACAGGGGAGCGACATCGAGAAGCAGGATCTCGTTGGTGGACTTGGAAGAGGTGTCACCAGACAGAATGGCGGCCTGGACGGCAGCACCGTAGGCAACGGCCTCGTCGGGGTTGATGGACTTGTTGGGCTCCTTGCCGTTGAAGTAGTCGGTGATGAGCTTCTGGATACGGGGGATACGGGTGGAGCCACCGACGAGGACGATCTCGTGGACCTGGGACTTGTCGATCTTGGCATCGGCAAGGACACGGTCGACGGGCTGGATGGTGGATCGGAAGAGATCCTGGCACAGCTCCTCGAAACGGGCACGAGTGATGGAGGTGTAGTAGTCGATACCCTCGAAGAGAGAGTCGATCTCAATGGAGGTCTGAGCAGACGAAGACAGAGTTCGCTTAGCACGCTCGCAAGCAGTGCGGAGACGGCGAAGAGCACGAGCGTTGGTGGACAGATCCTGGTCAGAAGTTAGTACATGCGGGTTCTGGGGGGATTCAGATGTGTCTGTAGGGGAATTACTAACCTTCTTGTTCTTGCGCTTAAATTCGTTAACAAAGTGGTTGACAAGGCGGTTGTCGAAATCTTCACCACCCAAGTGAGTGTCACCGGCAGTGGACTTGACCTCGAAGATACCCTCCTCAATGGTCAGGAGAGAGACATCGAAGGTACCACCACCGAGATCGAAGATGAGGACGTTGCGCTCACCCTCGACCTTCTTGTCAAGGCCGTAGGCGATGGCAGCAGCGGTGGGCTCGTTGATGATACGCAGGACGTTGAGACCGGCAATGAGACCGGCGTCCTTGGTAGCCTGACGCTGGCTGTCGTTGAAGTAGGCGGGGACAGTGATGACGGCGTTGTTGACGGTGGTTCCGAGGTAGGACTCGGCGGTCTCACGCATCTTGGTCAGGATCATGGAGGAGATCTCCTCGGGGGTGAAGGTCTTCTTCTCGCCCTTGAACTCGACCTCGACGACGGGCTTGGAGCCCTTGTCGACGATCTTGAAGGGGAAGTGCTTCATGTCAGCCTGGACCTCGGAGTCGGCAAACTTGCGTCCAATCAATCGCTTGGCGTCGAAGACGGTGTTCTGGGGGTTCATGGCGACCTGGTTCTTGGCCGCATCACCGATCAGACGCTCGGTGTCGGTGAAGGCAACGAACGAAGGGGTCGTTCGGTTACCCTGGTCGTTGGCGATGATATCACATCGGTCCTCACGGAAGATACCGACGCAGGAGTACGTAGTACCCAGGTCGATACCGACGGCTGGTCCCATAGACATTGTGAATGATTGTGTGTGTGTGCTCTCGAAAAAAAGTAATTGGAAATGGAATTAGTGATGAGAAGAGAAAAGGAGATGTGTGAAGATTGAAGTGTTTGAGAGAGTATGTTCGGGAAAAAGAAAACGGCGTTGCTGGCGGGCTGCAGAGAGCATCTAAATAAAGGACGGCGGGAGGGTTTCGATGCGGTTCTACACTATTCCAAGGGTGCCCACACCGGCATCTTGCAGGGGCTCCCAGAAGCCTCTGGTAGGCACTGCAAACGCCTAGACCATGCGCGCGCCTGCTGGAAAAGCCCCCTTGCGTTTTTTTGATCAGTGCCCGATCGCCTTTTCCCTGCTTGCCCCTTGCATTTTTTTTTTTTGTTTTTTTGTTCTCTCTTCGTGGAAGCTTCCAATTGCCCATGTACCCTCAGGTACTCGTAGCTCAGATTTGCTGCTTTTCCCCCCTCCCCTCTTTCCCCCCCTCCTTTGATGTCATCTCCCCTCCAGCTCCCAGCAGAGAAGAAAAAAAATCCATCGCGGGGCAGTGGCGGGGGTCCCTGGTACCTCTGATTCTCCAAGGGCTGCCGCAGCCGGGTTGGTAGCGGGTACACAGATGCCCCACCATAAGGCACTAGAAGGTGCTGGACAGCTTTATCGTATCGCAAGGTACTGCCTGGTACCACATTAATCCTGTGCAGCCTTTGGAATTGGATTGATTGTTGCTGCCTTAGCCAGAGCAGAGCCTTACGATCCATACAACCCTAGCAGCACCTGAGCAGCCGCTTGGGTACATGTAGGTAGCCTAGCAACGCCCAAGCAAAGAGAGCACCAGATAATGCAGTTGAGTCAGGTACTGTAGGTAACACTGAGCTGGACAAGGCCTCCCAGCTGCAAGAAAACCCCCTCCTTGAACTTTCGTGCCTGTCTCGTCTGATGCTAAGCAAAAATCCGATCGATGGACACAAACAGCCAGCTCTACACAGAGAAGCATGCAAGTACCTTTGTATCCTCCATCGTCATCTTGACGCATCCATCCCACAGCAGAAAACAATGGAAGACAAACGGAACAGAGACAGACACAAAGCAGCTGGAGCTGTCCTCGCTTATCGTTACCCTAAACTGGCATTTGCCATTCCATGATTGACTTTTCTTTGGCGCTGACTGCTAGCTATCCCATCAGCCCATGTTGCCCATCCCAATTCAGCCTCACTCCGAAACAATGAATCAACAGGGCATCGATCGTCCTACTACCCACTACCCAACGCGGCAAAAGAAAGACGTAGAAAAAAAAGAAAGAAAATGAAGAGCCAGTGGCAAGGCAGCTTGGGCGGCGAGGCAAAACAAGCGGATCCTTGTCCAACCAACGAAAACCCATCGAAAACAAAAGCCGCCTAATCCCAATTCGCGGTATGCAAAAGGCGACACACCATCACAACTTGGAACAAGAGGAAAAAAAGTTTTTAGCTCCACATCTTTGTTCCAATCCAATTCGTCGAATGAATGGATCGTGGAAGCTTGTTGGCTCCAAGTCGTTCGATGAGATAGCTTGATAGGGTAGATACATACTGCTGCCATTACTCGTGCTTGTACGCAGCTGCTGTTATCATTGATGATTGCTGCCTCTGGATTCTATGAACATTGGCAAATTCCCCAGAGCTTAGTCTACCAGTTGCGCCTCATCGTTTGCACCTACAAGGCCGTAGCCATGGGAACGAATAGAAAATCAAATGCATGATTCCAATGACCAGTGTAGCTTTGATTACGAGTAATGCAATGGCAAAGACTGATTCCATCTTGCCGTCCTTTGTATCTCAGAAGCCGGATAAGCTCCATCAGCTTCGTAGTACCTACGCAGAGCTTTTCAGCCACGTCTCGGATGTCCGGGGAAGCTTCACAGAACCATTCCATAGCAGCTATATCCCGGGCTTGAAGCCTATTTCTTTGTCATCAGGAGCTCCTTTCTTTGTATGCATAGCATATCCCATCGATATACACAGCACCGATAGATGCAGCTGCTTCTTTGTGTGATGCATTCAGGTTACTATTACATGGTGCAACCAGGTGCCTAGTGTAACAAGCAGCGGCATTACGCCTGAACCCCTTTTCTCCTCCATTTTCTACCGTTTTAAAGCGTCGAGGCGCGTCGTTTATATCGATATAAAGGCGCGATTACTTGTCAAATACTTGTGATAAATTCACAACATCAGCTGTCCTAGATACAAAGTTAAAGCTATGGACCATAATCCCAATGCGCTGCGTAACACCAAGCAGCGCTATGTGTGACACCCAAACCGACACAAGACTCCACGGCAAACAATGCATTTCACACCGCAAACATTAATAGAACATAGAGACGGCAAGAAGCATTTCCCAATAGGTACCTTATTCCGTGACTAGACGCAGCTTTTTGCCAACGTCTCGCCTCTTCGCATGCCCTGCTACTCGCTCCGACGCCTTGTGCTCCTCCTCGACGGTGTTTCCGCGAGCCTTGAGGGCCTGGAAAAGCATTCCGGCATCGAAGAAGCCATCTAGTATTTTCAGTTAGTATTTCATCCATGTAAATGGTCAGAAAGAGGTAGTATAAACTTACAGCCTCCTAATTCGTCGTCATCGCTTGTGAAGCTTGTTTCTGTTGGCGATCCCGGAACCAGACTTAGGCGCCTGCCTCCCGACTTGACCGCGTCCGGGCTGGTGATCAACCTGCCTCGAGACTTGAGTCGGTTGGATGGCTTCGGTCGAGCCAGCTCGGCTTCGCGTGCCTTGCTTCCCTTTGTGCTGACCACCTTGCCGTTTGTGATGCGCAGGATGCGTCGGACTTCCAACAGGTAGCTCTCCAGCGTGTCCACAAATCTCTTCGTCTGTCGGTGCTTGCTCGACACGCAGATGGAAATGCTGTCGTCCTTGATAATGTAGCCGATACCAAATCCATCTCCTGACGTCGGTCCGAATCCAAAGTGGCGAAGAGAAGGGTTGCCGCAGTTTGAGGTCGAGAGAATCGTCGTGTTCAGTTTGTCCCAGCCAGAATCGGCAAAGATGAGAGGGAGCGGGTGGTGGTCTCGCGATCTGGAGTTTGTGCTGTCGCCGCGTTCCCTGGTCGACCTGACTTCGACACCGTCGAGTGACAAGTTGGAGCTCCTTGGGCTTGCTGTCGGTGAAGACGTCGTTGGGCTTGACGCTCCAGGGCTGCTCATGCCGCTATCAATCAAATCATCAACATACTTTTGCCACACGCTAAAGAGCGCATAGAGATGTCTGTCGCATCCCTGCGCTTTTGAACACTCCCTGGTGTTGTTAACATGCTTCTGGCAAGCACGCTTGAGAGCCTCCATCTTCTGCTCGACCGGGTTATCGCCCCAGAACGTCTGGACGAAATCAACAGATTCCTTTGTTACGGGTCTGATGGCCTCTGTGCGGCCGTGCAGGAAGGTCTTGGTCATGGCAGGCTCATAAGTGCACTCGACCCTTCCATACAGACCGTAATACGCCGCCTGGAATGCCATTTGGACAAAGGCATCGGGCGAGAATCCCATCGATGTAATAAAGTGCTTGCCATAGGTGGAGAAATCGAGACACTGGAATTCGTTCTGTTCAATCAAATCTGCCAGCCTAGTCTCGGCGAACCGCACCGCGATGCTCAGCTCGGGGATCATATCCCATCCGAGCTTTCGAGGGGTGGTGTTGACGTCTCCGAAACTATCAATCTCTCGCTTGGACGGGTCGGGGCTGGTAGACGTCCAGAGGGTCAGCGCCTGTCCATTAATGGTGCGTGCGAAGCGAAGAATGGTGTCGGTATAGACGTCACTTGCAAACCGGAGCACTGTGTGGCCGTCCACGCCTGTATGCTCAAAGTTGATTCCCGCACTGCCGTTCTTACAGACAATGATCTGGAGCTTGTCGTACCAGCGGTTGGTGCATGTGCCGATCTGTACGCCGTTCTTGACCTCGCTGGTTCCGCAGAGCATGTTCTGGCAGAGATCCGCAACATTGGTCGGCTCGATATAGTCAAGGCACAGGACGAAGAGGGCTGAGTCGACAATATTGAGCGAGTCGGCATTGTTGGAACCATGCTCACGGGTCAAGATATCTCGTAAGCCAGACCACACCTTGCGGTTCTCTGTGCTGAGCACACCAAGGGCGTTCTTTGCCGCATCCTGGATGGGGGTCTGGGTAGCATCGTCGACAATCGTTTGTAGGTTGAGCTCAATATCCTTCTCAGTCATGATGACATCTGAGTTGTCGTCGAGAACGTCAAACCAATAGATCTGGCCATGGCACATGACAACGATGTGCTTTGATTCAGGGTCTTGTTCAATCTGGCATCCAGCTTCCGTGGGGACTCTGGCTGTTCCAAAGAGGCGTGAAAACTGATACATGCACAAAGGAGTTCCCTTGATCTTATCCGGCGGCAGCTCTTCTTTTCTCACTGCCCGGATGAACTCCAGAGAAGACACGACGAGGGAAGCAGCACGGGTCACCTGGTTGTTTCTCGCTGGGGTCGGGTCATCTGCGAGGAGGAAGAAAGGGTTGAGGTTGAGTACTACGGGATTGTCAAAGTTGAGATACGAGTCGTACCCTTTTCACCAATATTAGCTTTGATATGACACCAGAGTAATAGCTAAGGCAGACGTACAAAACTGCTCGATGTAACTCGTCTTGCCTTGTGCATATCTCTTCAACTTTTCTTGCAGATCAGGACCTTCTTCTCTGAGGAACTCGCTGACGGCATGCTTTGTTTCGGCATGCTCTCTGGGGGACTGGAGTGGTTTCAGGGCTTCTAGGTATTTGCGAGCAGAGTTCTCGAGCTCAGGGATGGGCAGCTTCGGTAGCTTATCCTGGGCGCCGAAAGTAATGCCTCCCTCCATCATGGATTCGTGGTATGTCGCCTTGGGGACTCTGGTGTATGCAGCAGACAGCTGAGGAGGCTGCCGTTGAGCCGGCGTGGGGGTCGGCGTCTGAGACTGAGACCGAGCTGCTTCGGACTCCTTTGATGAGTCGGGAAGATCTGGGAGGCTGCGAGGAGTGTTGTAGGAGTAGTTGGGCTCAGCAAGCCGTTCGGCTATGGACTGGGGAGGATGAAAGACACGGACTGAGGCCGTCATGGCGTCAGCAGGTTAAGAGCACTTAGAAGTATAGAGGGGAAATGCTGGTGCTAATGGAGAGTCCGCGAAGGGCGGTGCGGAAGAAATAATGGCAGTCGTCGTGGCATTAAGCGGGCATTACATTTGATGTGCCACGTAAATGAGGACCAGTCTCATATAAAGGGCAAGTGACTAGGGAGGAGGCAACGGAAGAACCGGGAAATAGGATTTAGTAGCAAAGAGGACTGTGTCAGGGCCAAGCGCAACTAGGAGGAGAGATATATATGTACACTCATCAGGCCGTAGACGACCTCAACGGCCGGATACGGACCAGAATCCGGGGGACGGGGAAAGGGTGGAGTCCCCACAACCAGCCGACGTCTTCTTGGGGAGTGCAAGATGTGTAATGGCAGCTCCAGGTGTCTGGCTGTGGGTCATCTGTGTACTCGTAAATCGCCGTGAAAGGCGTATCGTATCACAGGAGGTTGAGTGAATAAAGCTAAGGTAGGCTTTGCCGGGGTTGGAGGGGAACGTGGAAGAGCTCCTCCGCATGCCCGGCCGCGATAGTGAGACGTCAAACGACGTTGAAAGGGTACCTTGCCCTGCCAAGTATCTACAGCCTTGCAGACACTTGTCTTGCTGTACGCTTGTACATACTCTTGCTGGTCTAGTGTCGAGCTAAGAGGAAATAAAAGAAGAAAAAGAGAATAATGCCCGACGATCTGCTGGTCAAACAAAGGCATAGTGATGAAATCTCTTGACTTACCTCAGTCGTTGCTTTGGTACGCAGGTGATTCACTCACTCACAGGCTGTGACGGCTGATCCGGGAACATGTGCCTATCCGCGACTGGTACATGTACTCGTACACGCCCTCTCTCTCATATGAGGCCCAAGAAGACGGCCACAAGGTGATACCCGGGGGTGAGAGGCGAGCGTCCAAGTGGGGGGTTCGTCTGGAGTGCAGCGAGATGGCGAAAAGCTACATGTACATGAACGGCATGTGCTCAACGGTCCAAGGTGAGAAGCGGCAATGGCAACGTGTGCTCGGCTGCAGGCTGCGGGACGAAAGAGAGAGGAAAAGAACGTGCCTCGATCTGGCGTCACGTCAAGTGGATCAAATCCCGGGTTGGAGTGGTGGCTTCGGACGAGGGGATGTTCGGGCTGAGGGTTTCAGAAGAGGGATTTGATTTGTGTTGCGCTGTGAGAAACCGGAGCGGCGACGCTAGCAAAAGCAGCTGCAAATGATTTCAGTCGCCAGGTGAGAATCCACTGTCTGATATGAGCGTCAACTGGCGTCCTCGTGATTGCGATCTGGGCTGGGCGAGTTGCCTGGGCTCTGGGACATTATTCACGATGATGTTGTTGCGTGGCAAAAAACCGATCGAATCTAGACCCAAGCAAGAAAAAAAGCCTAGAAGACGATGGGATTCCGCATTTGGATCTGCCTCGAACTGCTGAGTCAGTTGGTGTCCTTTGGCGAGGGCAGGAGGGCTCTATCCAGGTCACAAGGCCACATATTCATTTCATGGAAAGCAAATTGTACTGTAATCCTTCAGCTGTAAGTGACGGGCCGTGGACAGAAGCAGTAATTCCCATCCAGTTGCAGCGCAACGACGTCACGAGCTAGCGACCCCATGGCGCCCCTCAAAGTGGCTAAATTGTTCCAATTATCTGATGGATCAGCAAAGTTGCCTGCGTCCTCTATGGCTGATTTGATGGCCAAGCAACCACCCATCTTTTTCTTTCTTTTCTTCGCTCCCGCGTGGGGACGTTGCAACCTCGCCATAACCTTAGTATCCGGTACCTGCGATGTAACCAGCCCCGACTACAAAATCTGCAGTATCCGGTACCTACGCGGAACTTTTCAGACCAGCCACAGTGCCTTAGCACCTCTACCTGTATATGAAGCACATCGGCAGCCCAGCTTGTAACGCTCATACAGCTGAAGGCCTCAAATGCACATACTTAAAATATTACATACAACTCTGTTGAACTTTGTCCCGGAAGAGCCGAACGCCGAACAGCTGAAGTGGGTTTGGCCGTCTCTCGAAATGCGCCGCATCGGCTAGGGAATAAGAAGCTCTCGAGTCCAGTCTCCGGGCAAGAGGATCAAAAAGATAAGGTAAGACACCGAGTCCAATCACACGCTCGCATGTCTTTAATAATTGCCCCCAACCTTCAACTTCACCCCATATCGGCCCTGTAAATGATACGAGTACAACATCGCCTGGTAAAATACTGAAAGAGCCGACAATTCCTTTGCTGGCACCTCCCCTATCTTTCACTCGTATTCCATACCCATCTACCAACGTCAGCAGTACTTCATATGTCGCCGGGCGTTTTATGCTGCTGTCGAGTACTCGCTTGGTACCAGCGACTCGGTTGTCGACGGCCCGCCCGCCTCGGGCCAACGGACCAAAGCTGGATCAAATATTTGTTAGTACTGGATGCCCAACCACCTCGCTGACGCTTCCTCCTTCTAGAGAAAATGCATGTATAATAAATGAATTCCGTCATTCAGCGAGTGGTTCACCTAATTTATTGCTCATGTACCCCGTACCTGTCGCCTGTTCCCTCCCCCCATCTAAGTACCCCCACAGAGTCGTTCAAGTCGCTTTCACATGTCAGCATCTCTCTGTGTCCAAGATCCTACATACAAGTGGTATTTCGCGCAGCAACATCGACTGCATGGATGGAATCTCAAAGAAGTAGGAAGCTAGAAAATCATGCCCAACGCTTAATTCGAAATTTTGCTGCTCTAACTGAACATCCGGAATCTCCGTTGCATATTGCATAAGTATAGGTACCTACATAGGTACCCAGTCAAGCCAGCTACGCACAGGTGGGTGTATTGGTAGGTAGATATATGCTCATGAACATCTCAACGTCTGAATAGATGTCTGTTCTTACTTTTCTTAGTCTCTAATAGTCTGAAGAGCCAACTGATAATGGCATGACATGGAATAAAGAGTGGCATATTCCATACGTAGGAGTGGGCCAGTATATCTCCGTGATGCCAGGCAGAACACACTCCATGATACCAAGATACCCAGCAGCGCTGGATCTCCAGGAGATTTGAAATACCGAAATTGCCATTAATATCCGACCGTGTTCGCTGAATCGGAACAATGGCAGCTATAAGCTTACGAGGTGTAGGTTTGTATGTAGCTCCGTTGCCCGGCTTATGATCCACGCCGACGCATATTGCGGACCACACACAAGCAAGGGTGTTGAGTGCCGTACGGCCGGATCTCCATATTTTGATGCTACATCTCCCTTTTCTCCTTTTCGAGAGCGACTATGGCCTTCTAGTCATTTGTACCTGCATTTCTGCTCGGTGGTTAATTAAACATTACAGCTAGAATACCTGCCGTTACATCCAGGGAGCGATCGAACAAGGCTAGAGTTGAAGTAAAGGTGTCTCTTGCTCGCCTCAGTGTCTCATTGCTCATTTCGGTGTTTTGTTGCCTGCCTCGGTGTTTCGTTGCTATGCAGATCAATCCCAACCTCCTTGGAGTGTCGAATGGTTCCCTCCGTATCTCATATACCGCTCTCCTCTGAGCCACTTGTCAAAGTTCCACGGTTTGTATCCAGCATCAGAAACTGATATCCCCTTCCAGGACTCGTATATGTTACAGCGTTAGAGTACTCATACATGTCATCATAGAAAGTTTTCCTTCAGTTCATCTCTTATCCAGCAGATCTGGAAGAGACATGAGGGTAAGGTATGCTTCTTCAGGTTAACACTCAAGAGTTGCAATTCACCTGCCGCATATTCTGTCTTGTAACCTAAGTATTCTGCCTAGAGTCGCAAAACTCGTTTTGTAGTAGGGAGTTACAGTTCAAATGTTTGCTTGCAAATGCTCAGTCCTCAACCTCACATTGACTATAACTCCGCATGATGAGTCCGCATTTCTTCTCAACGATTTGTGCTTCCCATTCATCTCTGTAAGAATAATTACAATTGAAACAACTTCAAAACGTGTATACTTGCTTCTTGTATCTCATTATCGGGAATATTATGATCTCGCCACTATACCTGACCAGAAAATAGTGAGATCGATTGATGACAACAAGACTTGACTCACGATTACAGAACAGCGTCCGCGATGACCCGGATTCCACGAGTCGCTCGTCGCGAAAGTTGGCCATTCGAACATACATACTGCCTTTTGATACCCGTTGCTAAAGCCGCGATACCTTTTGACGATAGCTTAGGCCTTAGAAACCTCCACGTTTCGCATATCGCAATAGTGGCTTGGATAGGTAGTAGTTCTGTCTACTTCAATTTCTGCATAATGCCGGACTAATGCTCCTTCATCTTGCGCTTTCAGAATGTTGAGTTATCACGTGAATCTGTGTAACCACCTTCCTTGGCCAAGCCCACTTCCTATTTGCTTCTGTTTGCAGCTAGCTTTTCCCTCTTTCATAGCAGAACACACAGAGTTTTCCACCTTCTCAGCTTCATCAGCTTTATCACAGAAAAGCAAGCTCCCTGGGAGACTTTTTGCATGACTGCTTCGTCAATTCAATGAGCCCGACGCAATCGCTGCTGATGCATGTTTCCGTGGGATAAGTGGAACCTCAACATTGAGACTCGAACACGCATTTCTTCCTATTCATAATCGGCTTTCACTACAAAGCTTGGCATAATGGGAGGTCATGGCTTGACTGACACTGCAATTTTATTCTCCGATGAGGACGCGCTGGGCTCGGTACAATGGTTCCATTCATACAGAGCCTTCCACGACGGAAAAGCTGACTCCCTCACCCTAAGTGTGAAGAGATGCCATCAAACACGCAAACTCAAAATCTCCGTCGGCTATCCTCAAGAAGCCTATGTTATAATTGGTAAGGGTGTAGGCTTCGTTATGAGAGTAGTTGTAGTTATGCAGGCTGGTTTAGGTATTACTTGCTTCAGTCTCGGACAGAGTCCCGCTCATCATCCATCATGGTTTTCGGTGTTTCGCTTGGTGCTTCGTTTATGGTATGTTCTATTCTCGTATACTCGTATGAAACAGAATATTTGGTGGAACAATGCAACAAGATACTCTACCGCACCTCGCACTATCATCGACCAGAACCTTCCGCAACACAACATAGCCAACATGCGTTCTGCAACCCTTTGGCTTTGAGGGCCACTCACTCTATCGCCTTGGAGGGGAAAACGGGTGGGAGAGGGGAAATGATCGTCGCTGTCGACAGCTTTTTTCATGGACAGCAGAGCCAGAGACGACGGGCGCTCTGCCGTGTCAGGTAATCCTCCGAACCGAAATCTCTTAAGGCGCTCCCGCAAAGCAGGTCATCCTCTTTCAACTCACCCCCATCTTCGATTGCCGGCTTTCCCATAGGCGCTAATTGTCGCACTTTTGCAGGCTTTTCAAAGATGTTGTTTCTAAGGATGATGGCTAGACACCGTGCTCGTGGGCTGAGGCAAAAAGCGTTCGCCAACATATACACCTGAAGTTTCTCTACCCTCTTGAGGGGGCGCACTCGCATTATACAACACAACGAGACTGTACTTCTCATAACCATGGAGATGTGAAGCGACATAAATTCTTGACGTCTATCTATCAGCATCGCCTACTTATTAAGATCGGTTACAATTGAACCCTGCATGTGTACAGGCCGGGGAAGTGAGCACGGTCCAGCCGCGACAGCTCTTCCGAGGGCCCGGCCCCTGAAGGATACGAGAGACTATTATTGATAGATGGAGGCAACTACATTGAGAGAAATAGGCGAACACATTGGCGACGAAATAGCCTATCGTGACAAATCAAGACGGGCAGATGCCAATAGCACATGCAGCTCACGGTCTCCTTCTGGTACCGCGGACCCGGGCCTGGTTGACTTAAGCCTTGTTTACCAACAAACGAAATTCAAGCTTAGTTCTATTAATTTTATACATACAAATACACGGCAAGCGATATCCCAAGTCTCTTACAGCTCAATCTCCTTGAGCCGGATGAAGCACTTTGTCGGCTCCCTCGCAAACTTCTGCACGGCGTCGTAGCCACCCAGCTTCTCCGGGATGGGCAACAACTCAAAGTTCCAGACAATCAACGCAAAGTGAATCTTGAGCACTTGCAGAGCCAGCTTTCTGCCGAAGCATCCTCTAAGTCCCATACCGAACGCCAGCGACGGGCCAGCCATCGTGTTGAACACCTCGGCACCGGTATCGGGATCCGTCTCGAGCCAGCGCTCAGGAACAAACTTGGAAATGTCATCGTCCGACCAGGCACGAGTCAGAGCCGACTTGGCCGTCTGGCGGGCCCCAGGGCTGCGTGCCTCATCTGTAAGCTTCATGTTGGGTTCGAGGTAGCCGGGGCCATTGGCCATGAGGAAGACATTGGTACCCTTGGGGATATTGCGGCCGAGGACGGTGGTATCCTGCTGAGCCTGGCGGACGACGAAGGCGATGGTGTTTGAGTGGCGAAGAATCTCCTCCACGGTGGCATCCAAGTAGGGGACCTGTGCGTTGCTAAGCTCCGCGTAGGTCAGGTCGCGCTTCTCCCGGACAGCAGCTGGGAAGGCCGAGCGGAGCTCGTCACGGAGACGGCTCTGCGCGGCAGGGTTGTCAGTCAGCATCTTGACGCCCCAGGCGATGGTGGTAGCAGATGTATCGTGGCCAGCAGTCATGAAACCAAAGAACTCGTCGGCAATGGCACCTTTGCGGTAGTCGGGCTTGCGGCCTTCTTTGATCGCCACATCGCGTTCGCGAAGGAGGACGGAGTGAAGCGCGCTCTTGGGCTTGATGCTGGGGTCTTTCTCAATCAATCGGACGGATTCTTCAACCTTGTCCTCGATGTACTTGTCCTTGATGCTCTTGGCCTTGATCATGTAGGGGAACTTGCGGATGACCCATGAAGTGAGTACCGGGGCAGGAGAGAGCTGAGTGTCTGTGACCGAGTTGGCCAGCGTGAGCACAGCCGAGAAGATTTCCGGAGTGTGACCTTCGGGGAAAGCGACGGGCTCATCGACATCATCGGGGAATACAGGCTCAAAGCTGTCCAACGCCTTGATGCGCTGGATCGTATTGGTCTCGCTCTCGAGAAGGCCAAAGGAAGAGGCAAAGATGGAGTCCAACGTAGCAAAGGTGACATCGTGATGAGCCGAAAAGGGGCGGCCTTTGGCCATGTTGCATTTGATCTTCCACAACTTCATCAGGGTGCTTGCGGCCATGTACACCTCAGGCGCGCTGATCTCCCTGATGAAAGTCGGGGCCATCAAGTGGTTGATCAAGTTCCGGTTGTTCTTGAATCGAGGGTCGCTCGAGATAAATTGGATATGTTGCTCTGGCAAGATACCATTGATGAGTTCACCAAAGAATTCGCTACGGTCGAACTCCTTGATTCTCCGAAGCAGGATATCTTGGCTTTCGAAAGGGTCTGTCACCACCACCCATGGGAGTCCTCCGGGCTTGATGAAAGCCTGCACGATAGGACTTTGGAGGCGAGTGGTAAGAGACGTTAACCAACACTATTTTTATTCAAAGTTATATGTTAGCAACCTGCATCCGCCAGCTGGCGTTGTGAGTAGTGGCAGTGTCTTACAAAAATGCGTTGTGTACGCATCACATAGCCCATCATCTCTGGCACATCACCAAACAACTTTGCTGCCGCATCTTTGTTGTACGGGATATCAGGGATTGGCTTTGGCAGGATCCTTCGGTATGCCGTATACAGAACAACACAGACGATCGCCACGACATAAACTCCTCCTGAGGAGGTAATCACCGCCATTGTTTCTGCCAAAGTGTTGCTTTACTGGATTCATACAAGTCTGAGTTTAACAATCACGAACGAAAAAGCAAATAGGATTCAGCTTCCTGTTGAAAAACTACCGAACCAGCGGCCTATAACTTCAGTTTGGAGTCCTGCCCCCTCAGTTGGTGACTATATGAGTAGTAGTCGTATGCGAAGCATTCAAGGGACCCTAGCTCGCCCCTGCATACGACATGAACAAATTTCTTTTGCGGCCTAGAATCAGCTTGCCCAGAACTCTGAAACGAATCCACCGTATTAGAAAGCCGGTAGAAGCACTTTTGAAGAATCCTAGGTTACACCAACAGCATTGTTGGAACGTTGCCGGGGGCCTGGCCGCTCCTCCAGTTGGTTCCCCACCTCTCCGCTCAAGAGGCAAAGATTTGGCTGTAGAAATCATACGTCGTTCCAATTAAGGCCTGTCCACTGATGTGTCTAGCGTTCTACCCACTGGACAACTGATGGCCGTCGCTCTAAACCTTGCCGATGTTGTGGGTAATTCCTTATAAACCAGCTTGGTCACTCATTCGGTTCGACGGCCGGGAATACGCGGTTTGCCACATGTCCATTGGTGCAAACTTGGTACTGCTGAGAGGCAGGGCAAGGATGATGAAGACAAACGGCATGAACCTTGGCCCACAAAATGTAATCTGTCAACCAGGTAAGATACGGAGAATGTACTCCGTAGGCTATAATGCCCCACATACAGTTAGTGATCGTCTATCAGTTTCCCGTCCCGTTATTTAGTCAGACGGATGCACCCGGGGATACCCAGCTTATTACTAGTTGCCTGGTACTAATTGTCTTCTCTGTTGGACTTCGCACGCTGACCATGAGCCCTTGTAATACGGATGGACTCTTTTGCCGGAACCCTGGCGCCCTCCAACGGCCCGGAGGTAAAAGTAGTACCAGTTTTCCGCAGAGAGAGCTCGCATCACCAGGGGCTACGACTATATACGGAGTAGGTTGATGAACCGCGGCACAGGGGAGCCCTGCCCCGGGTGATCCCACAGCTCTTAGAGCCGGCATAAACCTGGTAGCTTGCAGAGTCTGTCTGCACTCCTAGCCATAAGTCGCTTGCCTGAGCAAGTCACCTCATTTGCAAGAAAAGTCTTTAGTAGAAAACTTTTATAAGCCGTATTTTTCTAAAAAGTCCGCTGACCCGACTTTAGTGAGTTGCTCTTTTCACAAAGGCGAGCACGAGTTCTGGACCGGTTGCATATCTTCAGTTTACTTGGCGTCTGTGCGAAACAGCGGCAACAATTCAAAATGCCGAACTCCATGGCTCCGGCCATGAATGTCACAATGATAGTTTGCAGTGCACTATCGTTGGTCTTCATGAGCCTGCGATTCTTCAGCAAACACCTTGTGTCTACGAAACTCGGCATTGATGACGCGGTGCTTCTCTTCTCCTGGGTAAGGTTGCGCCATGTCTTGTCTCTCGGAAACTACCCGACTAACTTTTCCATGTCCTTTCTAGTTGCTTTTTGTGACTTTCATTGTCTTGTCGATTTATGCTACAAAGTTCGGGCTCGGGAAGCACTATGAAGACGCGGATTTGACAAAGCTGCCGCGCCTACTATACCTATTACCGATAGGCCAATTCTTTGCCGTCATCTCGGTTGCCGTGTCCAAGTCCTCCTTCATCTTGACACTACTGAAGCTAGTGACTGTGACCTGGCAAAAGGCCGCGTTGTGGTTCATGCTTGTGACCATCAACGGGTCCATGTTCAGCATTGCCGTTGTCCAGTTCTTTCAATGCTCGGTTCCACCTACTCCAGGATGCGTTCAGAACGATGCTGTCATCGGGTTGGGATCGTACGCAGCAGGGTACTCAGCCACCATGGACTTGGTCCTTACGGCGTTCCCAGCTATTGTTATCTGGAACCTGCAGATGAAGAGTAGTGACAAGTTTGGTATCATTGCCTCCATGAGCTTGGGTATAGTGTAAGTCGCCTCACACCTTGAATATGTCATTGACTTCGGACTTTGGAGTATTTGCTAACTTTAAAACTTGCAGAGCCGGCGTGGTGGGTATCTATAAGACTTCCACAATTGGCCTTGTTGCCCGTAACGCAGACTTTACCTACGGAACGGCCTTCCCCCTGATCTGGCTTTCTGCCGAGGTCAGCGCAACTGTCATCGCCGCCTCAATCCCCTTCTTCAGGCCGCTGGTCCGCATGATTAAGGGTACAGAGGCGAAGGACTCTTCCTACGCCTTGTCCAAAGTCAGCCGGCCTGGCACAAACCCTCTCAACAGAACCCACGAACAGCTAGAAGACGATAATAGAAGCGACCAGTATATCTTGAAGCCGGGATCAAACAATATCTTGCGCGAGACAACTTACACCGTACAGCACAGCTACGAAGGCGAAGATAAAGCTGGCTATACTGACCACTCTCAGCGAGGACACGGTAATGCTTACTAGAGTGTGATCCCCATGACAGTCAAAGTGGTGTATGAATTTTGAGTATTATTTAAGAAGGAATTAGAATTAATTAATGGCTACGGTGCCTTTCGTCTATACAATCTGCAAATTTCCACAAGTGATGCCGTCTCTAAAAACTAGTCCTCAGTTTCCTAGCGCCCGTATGATAACTCAGATTCGCTTTTTTCCCGTTTCCCTGATTTTCCCGCCTCCTCGAGTTCTAGAACTACTTAGTGTTCAAATGAGCGAGATTTCCCCTGATTGCTCTGCCCCACTCATAACTCCATGCTCACAACAAGGAATCTAATCCTCCTCAGGGGAAGACATGTGACCAGATGCCAATGTGAGTCGGCACATGAGCGGCTTTTTCTCCCAAAGCACATAGGCATTTTGCTCATCCCAGTCCGAGGTGCCCTCCAAACCGTCGCAAATTTCTATATTAAACTTGAACAAGAGGCGAGCAAGGATGAGTTGCGTCTCCCGCATGGCCATGTTCTGACCCAAGCAGTCCCGAGGTCCGAAGGCGAAGGGGCGCCAGCACTCACGGTTGTCGCCGCTATAGGCAGGGTCATTGAGCCAACGCTCAGGGACAAAGCTGTCAGGATCCCGGAAGTTATCGGGGTTATGGTAGGTAGCGTAGTGGTGGACAGAGACACGAGTTCCACCGGGGACGGGGCCTCCAGGCATATTCATCCCTGATGCGTGGCTCGGCACCACTCTTGGAACTCCGACTGGCACCGGGGGATATAACCGGAGTGCTTCCTTTATACCTTCCAAAAGGGTTAAGTACGTGCATATGAGTAAAATTGGATTTGTGAAGTGGCAACCGTGTACTTACATGCGTTCAGATATACGAGTTCCGCGGCACTCTGGAAACTGATTTCCTCCTGAGACCGAAACTTTGCGCGGATCTCCCTCAGGAGTAAACCCAGCTTTTCTTCGTTTCTGAGCAGGTAGTATGTCACACCGGAAAGTGTCGTGCCTATGAAATCAGAAAATTAAATCCCTATACTTCTACAGCAACGGGGAATTGAAAATTTCGGGAAAATACCTATTGTTTCACTGCCTGCTAGCATGAAGACATCGCCGTGGCAGTGCATTTCCTCTAGAGTCAGTTGCTTGTCTAGATCTGCGTCGAGGACCAAGCTCCAGATATCTGCTTCGTCCGATTTTCTCTGGAGTCTCTTATCGACACGGTCGGCAGAATGCTTAAAGTGGTTATATTTCATCTCCTTTATAGATTGTGGTTCCAAAAGTTTGAAAGCAAAGTCTAGGATCCCGTAATATTGAATTATTTGTGCAATAGGGATAACCTTGATAGAGTGAAACACCGCCTCGACCCATTTTGAGTATCGGTTGCTTTGGAGGAGGCCGAGCGGCTCTCCAAAAGTGAGATGCCCCATGATGTCGAATGCAGTGAATTGGTACAACTCAACCATGTTTACACTCTGACCATCGGCGGAAGTTTGACTCAATGATGAAAGCAACTGATCAATATTCTTCTGGAAGATTGGCTCCTGTCGCTTCAAGGCTCGCTCCGAAAACGCTGGTGCAAAAACCTGTCTGAAGCGACGGTGATCCTCATGCGCTGGCGCGCTGTTGATCCCATAGACACCTGGTACGTTTTTGTTAACCCTGCTCAAGATATCTTTCGCCTCTTTGGATCCTCACCATTATACGGCGCAACAAACCACTCTCTGGCTTTTGGAAACTCTCGGCCGCCCCTTTCATGGCCATGGATTGCCTTCCAGGCGGCACCGCTGCCGTCCATGTAGCTCAATTCGTTTGGCCCATAGCGGACAACCGGGCCGTACTTGGAGTGGAGCTTTTGCATCCATTGCACCTGTCGTCCGGAGATAGCAGAGATCCAGAATGGAATACAACTCAAGGAGGTGTACCATGGACCTGGGAATCTGGACAAAGGGTGCAATGTTACTGAGTAAACTGCAGACAAGACCCAGTACGAAACGCCGAAGAACGTGATGGCAATCAAGGCATGGCTCGCTGAGACAGTGCCAAGTGCCGGGTTACTGTAAAGAGAAGGCAAATCTAGCCAGGCCATGGTAGCGATAAGTACTCGTATATTGGCCTCAATTATACTTTACTGTGTACTACAGAATGGAATTCTAGAAAACTGCTGTCTTGCAGGACGACATTAATACTACTTTGCTACCGGCAGAATGGGATTCCATCACTCGCTTGTGGCAACCAGCAGAGGATGGTCGGGGCCATTTACTGCGACGTCCGCCCCCGGTAATTACAATTGCCGCGAATAACTTGCAGGGATCGCTATTTTCTGACAGGTACGGCGTAATACGGGGAGACGTTAAGCCCCCCCCTATGTATGTAACCTGCACTTGAGGGCGGGACACGAGATGTGGATAGACCAGACAAAGAGATAGGGGAACATTATCCGTATGTATGTCAGAATTGTTAAGAGATTTAGGGGGGCGGCACATGTAAGGTCAAGCGCGCAGAATGGACTCGGCCCAACAACCTGGTTTGAAAACCGGAAGTGAGCCGTTACCTGTCAGACCGGCTAACTGCCCAAACCGGGGTACCAATCCCGGCATCTGGGATGGCGTCTGGAGTCCGATTGCAGGGGTCTGAATTCGATGCCGGGTAGGAATACGCTGAGAGAAATGGATGGTTCATAGGGTCTTGGTAGAAACGAAGTTACCTGTACCTATTGCTCAGATGAATATAAATATAAGTGCCTAGAACAGTGAAAAGAAAAAAACACAACTACAACTTTTATTAACAACTTGCCTCATTTCCATCAAGCAAAATGCCAAACTCTCAACTGCCGGAGACAGCTTGTCAGAAGGTCAGACTCCCGCCGCTTGAAGCGGGATGGAGGTGGCCCAGACTTGTGAGCTCATACTTGGAAGAAGTCGAAGAGGAGTGTTTGAAATGGTCGGCGAGTTTTACTGCCTTTGATCAAGAAACACAATGTCTTATTCATGAGAAAGGAAAACTCAGTTTGTCTTCCAATTCTGCGCCCTGACTGTCAATCGCGATGTTCAAGCTAACCAAAGGAACTTGTGAAGATCTCCTCGCGGGCATGTGCTATGCAAGAATGACGAAAGGTGAGACATGCCCTGTTCTAAGTCTCCATTATTCGAATGATACTTACATGTTTCAAAACAGAGCAAATCAGGTCTGGATGCGAGCTTATGCATCTTTTCTTCATGTTTGACGAATACTCCGACAAGGCATCTCCAGAAGAGGTTCTTTATCAGGCCCAGGTCATGATTGATACTCTCAAAAGTCCTGAGACGCCTCGACCAAAGGGGGAATGGATCGGAGGTGAAATAATACGACAGTAAGTGGCAAAGTCGTACCTGCAGCGAACCCATGCTTAGAGCTTACTTATGATTTTAGATTCTTGCTTCACCTTCCTAGTACTGCTACCGAGACCTTTCGGGCTAGATTCGGTGCAACTTGGATACAATATGTTCACTCTGTAGTCCAACAGGCTCAATTCAGATCAGAGTCACGTATCCTGGATTTGGAAGACTTCCTTGCCGTCCGACGCCATACCTCTGGCGCACCATCCACGATTGCCTTTTACGAAATGAACAGTGACATCCCGGATGATATCCGAGAGCATCCTGTCATTCGTGAACTGGAAGTCTTGGCGGTGGACCTCATCGTTATTGCCAATGTGGGTACATGTAACCTTTCCAGATGATCAACACGCGTATGCGACGGCGCCAGGGTTCTTACTGATTACGCACATAGGACATCCTTTCGTACAACAAGGAGCAGGCCATAGGAGACGATGAGCACAACATCGTTACCATCCTCATGAGCCAGTACAACCTTGACGTCCAACAAGGCATTGATATGGCAGGAGATCTGGCTGATGAGAAGATGAATAGGTTCTACTACCTGTATCCGCAAGTCCCACGATACGTCGGGCCTGTAGATTTGGAAGTCCAGACCCTTGTGGATGGCATGGCTCAGTGCGTCAGTGGTGTATTCCATTGGAGCTATGAGAGCCAGCGATATTTTGGGAAACGCGGGATGGAAATCAAGCGGACCCGACAACTACGACTCCTGCCCAAGGTGAAGACCAATGACTTCACAGGTACTGTACCTGTGAATGACGTCTTGATCTTGTAAATTAAGGGGGTGTCATGTAATATATTAATTGGGGAATGGGGGACAGAGAGGCAATGTACAATACGAAAAGAAGGTGGGATAGAAGATCAGATAGAGACGTCCGCAGGGAGAACAAGGGTTGGAAAAGATTAGACATAGAGGCTAAGGGATAGACAGGGGAAAGATAGGAGTTCATAGACAAGCAGCTAAGTAATAAGTGTACAAAACTTACCAATTGTATGTTTCAGTCTCTACAAGGAGGTTTATCCAGGCGGAAATAGAACGGCTTGGGTGAGTTTGAGTGCAGGGTTTGAGTCTATTAGCTAGGGGTGCTGACCTCATCATCCATATCATGTAAATGAACTCCAATGGTTTGACAACCTGTGTGCCTCGATATCGGGCATCAAACATTTAAGTTATTGAGATAATCCTCCAGCATCTGTTTTGCCAGGGACACCGTCGTAAACTTTGGATTTTCAATTGCCGTGTAAATAGAAAACGCATGAATTTGGACCTCACTATTCGTAACCAACAAGTTTCTGATCTATGAATCCACCTACAAAGAAGGTGAAAAGTTCTCATCGCCAAGCTGCCAATGTACTCCAGGGTGAGCTAGGAAGATGAAAGTTACATATATGTATACATGCCAGCGTACTCGAACAACTCGGGACAGAAGCAGTACAGTCCCAGTTTGTATGTGCTTGATGAGGACGGCAATTGGCCTTAAATTGACAGAGTTGACTAGCTGCAAAGGAGAGATAGAAAATACCGATGGATATAACGACTGACAATATTAACTTGTAGGTGCATACACCGGTTTGTCAACTTAGCTATGCGAAAGACAACCCTTTATGTAAGACTACATACGTACAGGTATTTACTTACTGAAGTAGTATATATCCAACTCCTTGAGTACACGTATCTGCTACTATTACTATTCTTTTCTATTATTTATCTATACTCTGATTATACTCAGCAGTACCAGATATTATCATTACGTGTAACTCTGAGTATGAGATGCGGGATGCTGAATAGCAACTAGGCGTTCTGAATGGGCACTCCCCCGCATGTGTCTGATCGCAGAGCCTCATTCATACCCAACCGCATATACCCCATGCATGCCTTGCGAACAAAACAATCTAGAATCCAATAGAGCTATGCCACGTAAATGACCTTTTGTCAAAAATCAAATATGCAGACATGTAGTATTGTCAGATCATTATGACGAGCTACAAACCAATAGCAATTGACATAAGTCTGGGACTATTGCAGTTGCATTTTAATTGGGTTGCATCTTGACAGCTGAAGCGGCACAGTTTCAGCCGCAGTCAAGTTGAATTCACCAATAGCAGTGAAGCCCCTCCTGCAAGATGGCTATTCAATCTGACAGGCCATATTTTGAGATGCCCAATATATCTGTGTGTAACCTGACATGTGAATACTCTGTTGAGTTCTATATAAACTGGCAAGTTTCGGGCAATAAGTTACCAGACTCTCTATCTCATCCTCATCAACTTACATATATCAGCTTGAACCACTTCAACCATGTCAGCCAATCCACCCCCCAACAGATCCTACAGCCGCGATTCATACACGATTGCATGGATCAGCGCGCTGCCCCATGAACAAACGGCAGCAATTGGCATGCTTGATAATTCAGCATGCGCGACCTCATGATTTCATTCAGCCTCCAAATGACAGCAATTCCTATTCCTGGGGCGACATTAACTCCTTTAACATAGTTATTGCCTCGCTTCCTGCTGGGGAATATGGAACTGCTTCCGCTGCTGGTACCGCCGTCACTACCTTATTGTCCTTCCCTCAAGTTCGATTTGGGCTCATGGTTGGCATCGGAGCCGGTGTCCCTAGACCAGGCAGAGACGTTCGTCTTGGTGATATTGTTGTGAGCCGTCCAGAGGGAACCAGCGGTGGCGTGGTTCAATATGACTTTGGCAAGGCCCTTCAGGGAGGAGAATTCCGACGTACCGGATTTCTAAATAGTCCTCCTAGGGTTCTTCGCAGTGCGGTTACTAACTTGCAAGCACGCCATGGTCTTCAAGAACCCCAAGTCCCTCAGTACCTTGATCAAATGGTCAGCAGGTTTCCCCGTCTTGGTCAACCAAACAATGGTGGTCCGAGTTATACCTACCAGGGAATTATAAATGACAGGCTTTTTAACGCTTCATACCCCCACGAGGGGGGCGACGACTGTTCGAATTGTGATCCAACACAACTGCAAAGACGTGTCAAGAGGGACTCAACTAGCCCTGTGATTCATTATGGAGTTATTACGTCGGGAAATATGCTCATCAGAGATCCAAAAGTACGCGCGGAAATGGTCCAACGGACAGGGGAAGACTGCATCTGCTTTGAGATGGAAGCAGCTGGATTAATGAACCAGTTTCCTTGCCTGGTTATCCGTGGCATATGCGATTATGCAGACTCGCATAAAAACGATCAATGGCAGCGGTATGCGGCAGCAACAGCGGCAGCCTATACCAAAGAACTCATTGGGCTTCTTCCGGCCCAAGCTGTTGCGGAGACGGATACGGCCGCTGGTGTTGTTAACCCCGGACAAAATCCCACTCCCACTCCCACTCCCGTCCCAACTATCAACCCCAGTCCTGGACAGACCACTCCTGCACAGACCCCTAATCCCGGTCAGTCACCAAGCAACGGCGATATTCGGCAATTGCGTGATGATGTTGCAGGGTTGTCTAGGCAAATGAATACCGTTATCCAGATGCTCCAGTCCTCCCCGCCTGGTAATTCAGGTAGTGGATCCGGTGGTGCAGGCTCTTCTGGAGGAGCCTCTGGGGGAGCTTCTGGAGGAAGTGCTCCTGGAGAAGGTACTTCTGGAGGACCGGGGGGCACGGTAAGTTTATGCATTCATTGATAGTGGCCGCTTGACTGACGTGTTATAATAGCATGTTTCCGGAAATAGATGGTACGGTTTTGCTTTGGCAGAACAAGTGGAAGCGGCCCAAAGAAGAAATCCCGACAGGTTTAGAGACGACCTCATCAGTGCCATTGCGTATATTGGCGATACCGTTTTTAACTGGAGAGCGGATCAGAACAGTAAGGTGGCTCAGTTTTTCTCGACTCATAGTATCCGGCTGCGTTTTTCTGCGGATGAGCCGGGGACTACGGATGATCCTCTTAAGGGGCTTCCAATAAGCTCTCCGAGGCGGCTTGAGTTTGTTTGTCGGAGCTACAGGTTTTTCGGTGGTATGAATGAGCATTTTTGCAGAGTGTTTACTCTTTGGCGTATTGCTGTTGAGTTTATGGGGATGGAGTAGCGAAGAGGTACAATTCCTCATCGGAGCATTCGTAGCATTACTATTGAGGAGAAGTATATACACAAATTGAATCGTCAAACAGATTGCCTGAAATGCGTGAGCATTGCCAAGCTATTAAAGAGATTGTTGTAAACAGCCCAATGCAGAGTTACCGCCACCTTTCAATCTTGGGCGATGGCTTCTCCAACAGGGGGGCCGCGAGAACATGGAGCCGAAGTATTCATGTGTGCTACGCTCACATATAACCACCAACTCTTTACACAGAGGATAGATGAGAAGCTTGATCGCACTGGCTCCAAAGTAGAAACTTTCTTCGTGCAAGGCGGTCGAATGAAAGAAGACGAATAACAGGATGACAAGAAATAGGGGAGCGAGCTCTACAATATACTGCAGATCAGAAATGAATGAAAACGCTTTAAAACGAACGTATGTGCTTCCTAAAGTTATATCAACAGAATACTGATGAGAAATGCGCATTTAAAAGCTATTTCAAGGGGCAATTGGGGAAGAAATGTCGGCATATATAAGAACAAGTCAGGAAATCATTTCCTCAAGCTACTGCGGCCAAGTCTAGCTTGGAATAAAGTTTCAAAAGTACTTAGGAGTAGATTTAAGGCGTAAAATTGTCTCGACGTTTCTATAGAAATCGAGGAGATGAACTTCCTCGACATTAAAAACCTGGGCTAGCCTTGTCTCAGTCACTAAATCGGACTCTCAATCTATCATGGGGTTCGTCAAAAAGCCTCCGCAAATAAACCAATTCATGGCAGCATAAATTTATTAGGACAGGAAAGTCTCCAGCCCCGAGGAGTTCCATAGAGCTCATAACACGACGAATCGCATGGGGGGATGATTAAGGGACACCAGTCTCCGTGCTCAATCCAAATCAGAACTGATAGATTAAATTTTAGAACATTTCTTCTCCACTCGAAAATGTAGAATGCATTTTTGGCTTGGAAACTTACGGTCACACTCAAGAGAATAAGACTTGACGGATGCAAAATTAGAAGAGACCGTGTGGTACGTGATTAGGTCGGGAATAGTCACCCCCTCCCTTCCCTCACTACACTGCGTATCCATGAATGTATCAAATGAGCCGAGATTTTGGCTATAGATGCCAGTAGCACAAGCAATTGAAAGGAAGGCTGCGGCAGAAAAGGTGCGCATTTTGGCGGTTAATCTGTGTTTTATTCTTGATTGGTAAAGATAAATAGTCAATAGGTTAGGTTGTCTGAATGGCTTATTCGTGGTAGCTTGAAACAAAATGTGCGGGAAGCTTCACCCTCTATTTATAGTTTTCAGCCTCCCATTTAGAAGACTGCTAGATAGAGTCAGTCTTTCGGTAGTAGTAATATAAAATTCTGACAGTTACTACTAATCATATTGTCCGACGTACGACGATGTACTTAGACATATGGGTAACGGTACTTACCATCTCAAGACAAGTTGTCACACGCATCTTAGAGTCACACAGTTCGTCGAGCAGTTTCCATTGGCTTTCGGTGGTATCTTAGTCAAGAACCCACGGCTAATAGCATAGATTGGATTAGAAGATGTTATATGAGTAACGAGATATGTAGGAATATAAGCCTGCGTAAGCTGTTCGTCGTCTTGATCTAGGAGCAATGGAGAGTCTATGATGTGGATGAAGGAATTACATGACACGGTGGGTTTCGGTTGACGCTGTCGTCTTATTCTCGAAACAATACGTTCTCCGTATTAAAGGAACGGCCTTGAACCATGCAAAAAATAGAAGGCATTGGACTTGCGCAAGCGGAGGTAAGAAAGAGCGAGACCGCAAAATAAATACGTATATACATTTAGTAATATAAGCGCCTAATTAACTCGTAGAACACCTATTCAGCCAGTAACTCAACTTTATTATATAAGTATATTAGCAGTAAATAGAAAAAACATAGATATAGTAGCAGTCACTAGAAAAACGTAGATATAGTAGCATTTATTAGAAAGATGGAGATATAGTAGTAGTTATTAGATAAACATAAACATAATAGCCGTTACTAGAGAAATATAGATATAATAGGGAAATGTGGATATAGCAATAGTTATTACTTGGAAATATAAATATAGCAGCTACTCGTGTAGTATAACTTGTGGGTGTTCGAAATCTTCCCAGTGTCGGTTTTCTGTCCTCTGTCCTCCGCTTGTCGCGAAATAGTTGAATGGAGCTTCTAATTTTTCCTTTACTGGTCGTATGTGGTGGGGTGTTCAGCATATTCGCTCTATAATAATAAGACCGATGGAAACATCAGTGGAAGCAACGAAATAAAAACAATAAGAACCCCCCGACCTTTTCGCCTAGATATGATTATGGTTATCCACAGCCAGGGTCGTAAATGGTATAACAGCTTCAAAATAAAAACGGCAACTGATGTTCGCTAGTGGAAGGTAGAAGAATATAGGAGAAGTCAACTCACTGGCGACGCTTCTGCTTTATCCATATAGCTCGCCTCAATCACCAAACAGTTGCATAATAAATTCCTATACTTTCCAGATTGTTACCAACATGCCTCCCGACACAGCGGGATTATAAAACCAACTTGGACTAACGTTTCAATTCAACCCAGACGCTCTTCAAGAGAACAGAATGGATGGGAAACAAAGTCATATCATAGATCAAGGTCATCTACTTTATAACATCTAAACGGAGTTTTATTTCAATCATGAGAGTCAGCGAGAGTCAATAAAAACATAGAACCATTATCATGAATCGGCTTATATTGTATTAGCGAAGTTGCATCTCACTGCATATGCATGCGTGGAGATTTACTGCCCGTGGACCAATCAAGGCCCCTAATACTCCGTGCCACATTTTGAACTCCCAATAATTCACTCTCGCTGAATTGTATCATTCGCCTGCTTGTCTTCCTTTACTGCTGAAACTACTGCATTTATTGTGCTCTTAGTGAATTAAATTTTCAGCAGTCGCAGTCGCCGTCGGAATGATGATAATCTCAGTTCCGCAAGCGACGCCCAGCCAGAGCAGACAACACTGCTGCCTAGCAAAACAGAGTCTCTAGACGCCGGCACTCTCTCTGACCCATCACTTGTCATCCATCAACAGACTTTGCGCCCAAAGACAACTTCATCCACAGGACCACAGATCACTGTGACATCTGCCGAAAGCCCTGCTGGAATTCTTCCCAGCCGACAAATATTCCCATCAGACGCTTCCTCTACCCCCACGATTCTATCCCCCGCATCCTCTGGGCAGTCGATTACGAGACCATCGTTATGGGATCGCGCTTACGATTCTCTCCGAAAAGCGGATGAGCGATTGGTAGATCGATATGAGCAGCTACTCTCGAAAGAACTGAACTATAGTAACAGTACGTCTATTTAACAGCCGTGTTTGGTTCATATCAGCTTACATGTGCGACATGTGCCGGAAATGGTATATCGCAGAACACGTCAATTGCGGATGAGGATCTGAATAATACAACGAGTATGATCTCTACCGACTCCAATGAACGCCAGAAACAATTGGAGGATATTACAAAACGCGGATTGCAACGCGTAGACGAAAAGCAGACAAGGTATATGCTCTTTGGCCACCAATTCATTCTCAAGGACCAAGTCGTGGAAGCTGCAAAATTCGTCCAAAATATTAAGACCCTTATTGATGAGGCTGTGAAAGCATCACCTGAGGCGTCCCTTGCATGGGCTGGCGTCTGTATCCTCCTACCCGTCCTGACAAGCTCAAGTGCTGCAGAAGAGGCGAGTCGAGATGGTTTTATATACGTTACTTTTCGTATACGTTACTACATGGAATTCGAACATCTCCTATGGCCAGACTCTTTACATGCCTCAAATATGAAAGATACTTTCGAGACTCAAATTATTGATCTTTACCAGCACATACTCGAATTCCAGGTCAAGAATGTTTTGCGCTTCTATCGAAACTGGCTTGCCAACGTGGGGCGTGATATCTCTGGGTCTGATGACTGGAAAGGAATGCTTACGGTAATTAAAGATTTAGAACTCACCATGATAAGGGATTGGAGCAACTTAAATACTGCGGCATCACGGAAAGCCCTAGAAGCTATTGATGAAGCTACGCAACAGAGTTGTACCGATATACAATCGCTTTTGTCAATCGCGAGACAACATATTCAAGTCTCTACAGAGCATCTCGACGTTTCATCTAAGCATCTCAAGATACATGAGCGCACAAAGTATGTTAAAGATTTAAATATGCGAAGTCTATGCTAACCATGAATTAGTCAATTACTCGAAGATCACCCAATAGATCTTCTTACTGTCAGCCAGGCACGATATGACAGTGCTGATGTTCAAGATAGCCCAAAATGCGAAAGCGGTACTAGGGTACATATCCAAGAAACAATCATTCAGTGGGCAAACAAGGACTCTGCCGAACCCCTGTTCTGGCTTTAGGCCCTGCAGGTACTGGTAAATCTACGATTGCGCGAACTGTTGCAGACGTCTTGAATGGTGAAGATCGACTGGTTGCTGGATATTTCTTCAAAAGAGGACAGCAAGGCCGCAACGGCACCGCTCGCTTATTTTCTACTATTGCAATGCAGATGATGGAAAAGATACCTTCTATGAAAGAACACCTCAGAAGGTCTCTCTCCGGTTTGGACAAGGACGCAATAGAGGGGATGGCCCTTGAATTTCAGTTCAAAAAACTCATTCTAAGCCCTCTTGCAGAGCTTCCTCCTGATAACATGCCCCGCCTAGCTACATGTAGTGTTATCATCCTCGATGCCCTAGATGAGTGCGAGAACGAAGATCACTTATCGAGGATTATCACGCTATTTCTCCAGCTTCAGACCTTGCGCACAATACGCTTGCGCGTGCTGCTCACAAGCAGATCATCTCCTGAGATCCGAGATGCCTTCATGGACCTTCAGAAGGACAGAGACTTTTGCAACATTGAGCTCCTCGATGGGAGATTCTCCGCTGAAACTAAGTCAGGCATCCAAACCTTCTTGGAGAATAATTTCGCAGACATCAGAAAGAAACGCAGAGTTCAGCAAAACCCTTGGCCCACGCAAGAAGAACTAGACCGCCTAGTGGAATTAGCTACGACTCCTGAACCCTTGTTCATTTATGCCGCCACTCTCTGTCGATTTGTTCATGGTGAACGGCGCCCCAAGAATCCGAAAGAGCAGTTACGGATATGGCTCAAACAGTGTGATGATCGTCAGTCGCAGCTTCATCAGATTTACGAACCCATTCTTAATCAGGTCTTTTCTGGTCTAGAGCCAGCAGAATTTGACAGCCGGATGGAATTCCTTGGGTCTCTTGTCCTTCTAGTGGATCCGATGCCGGCTGCATCACTCGCCGCTCTTCTCCAGATGGATATAGATGACGTTGTCTGGTGGCTCCCGGAGTTACACGCAGTGTTGAATATCCCTGCTGAGGACCATATTCCCGTGCGGCTACTACATAAATCGTTCAGCGACTTCATTCTCAGCACGGAACGGCCTGGAAATAGCATATATTCTATAGACACTGCAAGCACTCACACCACGCTAGCCACAAAGTGTCTTGGTCATATGAATGCAATGCTTAAACGGGATATTTGCAATATTAAACAGCTAGGCAAGCGCAGAAAGGACATTGATCAGCATATCGTGGATAAACATATCACTCCCGACCTTAAGTATGCCTGCCTTTATTGGATATATCACCTACAACACGGTGAACAGCGAATGAATAGTGAAATACCCACGTTAATATATAAATATATAAACACTTGCTTCACTGGGTAGAAGTCCTTGCCACTCTGGGAAGGTTATCCGACGCAGCCATGGCCATTAGGAGGCTTCTAGAGATATTTCAGGTAAGCGGGCCTCTTAGTGTATCATTGCCGAGCTAACTCTCGCAGCGTTTGCCCGATGTACCTGCAGAGCTTGTTCTTTTCACAGCAGATGCAAGCAGATTCATCTCCAGTTTCGGGTCAATCATCGATCGAGTACCTCTACAAATCTATGCTGCCTCCTTGATGTTTTCTCCGACATCGAGTAAGGTGCGGCAAAACTTCTGGAATGAATGCCTCGTGGATATTGATAGTATCGAAGGGGTGAAGTCTGATTGGGATGTACAATGGCAGACTCTCGAAGGCCATAGCGAAGACATCACAGCATTTGCTTTCTCGCCTGACAGCCAGACCTTGGCATCCGCATCAGAAGACGGCATGATCCGGCTCTGGGACGTAACAACGGGAACACACAGACAGATTCTTATAGGTCACAGCAAAAGAGTCACAGAAATATTCTTTTCGCCCGATGGCAGGTTAATAACTACGGCGTCAAACGAGCATACAATCCGGCTCTGGGATGCAACAACTGGCTCTCTCTAACAAACACTTGTGGGCGAAGGCAGTCTTTTTACAGAAGTCAAGATGGAAGACGATGGACTACCTCGGATCGATGCAGTTGTCTTTTCGCCTGATGGGCATCTAGCAGCGTCAATATTAACAAATAATACAATCCGGATCTGGGATACCAGAACTGGCGCCTATCAGCAAACACTTAAAGACTATAATGGCCTAGTTACAGCAGTCAAATTTTCACCTAACAACCGACTCATTGCATTATTGTTAAATGACGGTTCAGTCCAACTCTGGGATATTAAAGGTATATGTCTGCAAACAATTAAATATAATATCCATTCGAGCAATGCTGTTGTTTTTCCCCCTAATAGCCAGTTAATAACATCGTCAGTAGACGATGGTACATTCTACCTCTGGGAGGTAGTAACGGGCAGTTATGACAAGGTGCTTAAAGACCACGATGCTTGGGCTGGGACGGCTTCTTTCTCACCAAACGGCGAGCTAGTAGCATATGTAACATACGGTGGCACTGTCCGGCTCTGGAATGTCACAAAGGGCACACATCAACAAGAATTAAAGCTCCCTGAAGAAATAACAAGGCACGTTGTCTTCTCGCCCAACGGTCAGCTAGTTGCAGCGACAGGCCATGATATAATCTGTGTCTGGGACACAGTAACAGGAGTATGCCATCAGACTCTGAAGGGGCATAGTGCCGATATCACTGGTATCATTTTCTCGCCTAACAATCTTCTAATGGCATCCATATCTCATGATGAAACAGTCCGACTTTGGGATATAACAAGGAGTACCCGCCAGCAGGCACTTGAGGGCCACAATGACTGGATTACAGCTGTTAGCATCTCACCGAATGCCCAAATAATAGCGTCAGCATCTGTCGATGGTACAGTACAGCTCTGGGATGCAGCAGCTGGGGCATTTCGACAGACATTAGATGGCCCCGGCGAATTGGTTAGTGAGGTTATCTTTTCGTATGATAGCCGGCAGCTGGTCTCACTATCTATGGATCAGATTCGAATATGGGATGCAGTAACAGGTGTGCATCAACATGCGCTTCAGGGCCATAGTGAGTCAATGTGGACAATGGTTGTCTCACCTCATGACAAGCTAGCTACGCGGGGGGTTGGCGATGATATTACGATCCAGCTCTGGGATACAGTAACGGGCACTCACCAGCTGGCACTGGAGGGCCATAGCAAGTTGATTACGGAAGCCGTCTTCTCACCTGATGGCCGGCTGCTGGTGTCGGCATCACATGATGAAACAGTTCGCGTCTGGGATGTATTAACTGGCACGCACCAACAACTCCTTAAAAGCAATGGCACTTTTGTGTCAAGTATTGCTTTCTCGCCCAAGAGCCAACTAGTTGCCTTAGGATTTCGTAATAGTACAGTCCAGCTTTGGGACCTAGCGACGAGCACACATCAGCAGACTTTTGAGGGCTACACTGCCTTCATTACAGCGATTGCCTTCTCCCCTGACGGCAAAGTAATGGCCTCGGCATTGGATGATGGAACAGTCTGTTTCTGTGATACAACAACGGGCAAAATTCGGCAAACCCTTAAGACTGGTGAAGTTCGCAGCTTGCGATACGACCCAGCTTCTAAAATGCGCTTGTATACAGATGTCGGAACCTTGGTCATGAATCGAACTTCTATGGAAGAGATAGCAGATATTCAGGGGTTAACACCAAATCTGGTCTTTAATGGTCTTAGTTTCAGTCCAGATAAGGAATGGATAAGGATCGGCTTCGAGGATCATGTATGGCTTCCTTCAGATTATCGGCAATCGGTATTTGGAATCAGCACATCGATCATTAGAGGTTGGATGGTTTTTATTGGTTGTCAATCGAGAGGAATTCTACGATTAAGAATTAGGCAACCAGAACAAGCGCCAACTTGTTGACTAATTCTTTCATAGAGACTAGCTAGAAAGACGTCCTCTATGCAGCCTCGCTCCAAACATCTGAGAAGAGCACATATACACCTTAGTCGTAAATAGCGAAACTTGAGACTGAATAAAGAATTTCTTTATTTTTTGATCAAGGATATTTAGTAGAAGACTTTACATCGGTTCTTGTGCAGACCTGAGATTAGGTTCTCTTAATGCTTGGCTTAGATAGTAATCGTGTGTATAAAACAGCGTGTCTGCATATGTTTAAAAGGAAGACAGTGACATCTAAACTCAAGAAAACTCCTTGACGGGACCCCGAATTCTCCACTGCCAATGGTCGGATGTGCCTGATATCGCGATGTGACCAATCTATGATGCTTCCGTGAGATCATGTCAAATATGATACAAGCTACTCACCTTATTCTCTCCCTGCTTGAACCTGTTACCTAGCAGTAACCACTAAACATTGCGTGTTAATGTTGTATACAGTTCTTGTGGCCGTGGTTCCCAGTAACTTGGAATGCAATTGATGTGCTTCCAAATGTTCCATATGACGTTGCCAGCTTACATGCATCATCTAATTAGCCAATTCTTCCCAATTCTTCCTGCATCGGCGCCTCATTGTGGAGATAACTACCTATAAATGGACCATCTACTCCAAAGGAGGCTGTCATCGATAGAAGCCACGAACTATTTTTTTCCTGCCGCGTGACGCTGTACAATAAAAAGTGTCCAGCACATCACCGAAGAGCTGCATGATGCGCTGCCATTTCCGGCCATCCGAGCCGCTATCGGCTATCACCCAACACTTCGATTTGACAGCATAATGAGGCTCATAGATTAATACTGTTATTCCTCTTGGTCCACGTATTCACTCCAAGAGGCTGCATGCGTGGTTCGCTCTGATATGTCGTTCAGACATTGGGTAGCCAGGCATAACATTGGCATAATACTGGCATTTGGGATAATGGCAGCTGGAAGTTTGTTGTTCAACCCGTAAATAATGTAGCGCCAAAAACGGTGCCAACGTGGTGATGTTGCCAAAGCTGGACTTGCGTCTGAATGGCGCCCAGTTTGTGTGTTTCTGAGGAGGGATGGTGTTGGGTGCTGGATCTGGTAGTGGGATAATGAGTGCGTAGCTACGAGCCGTGCGGCTCTGTTGGCTGCCGATAGCTTCATGTAAACATGTAAATATCCGCATCTTCTCTCTCAGGCTCTTGAACCGTGCATTCTATGAATACTTATAGAGCAAGAGTTGTCCTCTATTCGGAACTCGATTGTACTTTGAGTCAGAATTATATCATTTAAACAAATCCCATCGCCATTGAGCGCAGACATCCGTCATTATGGAGGACTTCCGTCTACGACACACTCACAATGATTACACTATCGGATGGGTTTGTGCGTTACCAAACGAACAGACCGCTGCTATTCTCATGCTTGATGATAGGCATGAGGACCTCCCCAACCCATCGGGTGACCACAATACATATATGCTTGGGAGCATTGGCAAACATAATGTTGTTATTGCTGGTCTGCCCTTAGGTAGGGTTGGCAACAACACTGCAGCAACAGTTGCAACCAGAATGGTGTCCAGCTTTCCAAATATCCGAGTCGGCTTAATGGTAGGGGTAGGCGGAGGTATCCCTCACAAGACCCGGCTTGGAGATGTGGTTATTAGCTGCCCTAATGGTACGGAGCCTGGCGTTGTCCAGTGGGACATGGGCAAGACAGAGGCCGGCCAGTTCGTACGAACGGGATCTCTGGCTCCTCCGCCAACAGCTTTACTTACAGCATTGACAAGATTTAAAGCTGATCACATCACAACACGAAGAAACATGCTCAAGTATTTAAAGAAGCTGGAAAAAGATCCCGATGTACCTGAAAGCTATAAAAAATCGGACTCTCTCCAAGACCTCCTGTTTCATCCAAGCTACGGCCATGTAGAAGCAGATGAGTCTTGTCTGAGTGATGAAGATGAGGACGATTGTCGCCGGTGCGATAAGAGCAAGTTGGTTCGGAGAAGCAAAAGAGAGAGTGGCATGATACACTGCGGCTTGATTGCATCGGGCAACCAAGTTATCAAAGACGCCAATCTCCGAGACTCGCTGTCCAAGCAATTTAAGAACGACATCCTTTGTATCGAGATGGAAGCGGCAGGACTGATGAATGACTTCCCTTGCGTTGTTATTCGAGGGATTGCTGATTATTCAGACTCGCATAAGAACGAGAAATGGCAAGACTACGCTGCTGCAACGGCTGCAGCATGCGCAAAGGCATTACTCATGGTAGTGGCTACGAGCGAGGTGGATAAGCTTCAGCGAGTACAACGTAAGTTTACTCTTTATTAGAATAAAGCAGTTCTCAGCTCACAATCTCTGACAAGTCACAATCTCGCCTGGTCTTATACAAAGTGCGATGCACTATTGGCCGTTTTGGAAAAATGAGAAGAAAGATACCGCTGATCCAAGAGGTATGTGCAACGATCTACTTGCCACGCCCTTTCATGGATCTTTAATTAACATGCACAATAGTGACAGCTTTTGAAGATTCCAATCTTGAAACTGATTCTCGGCATCCGCCGCTTGAAATGGCCCAACTGGATGACACAAGCCGCAACGCGAAGTCGGGGGAAACAATTCCCGAAGAAGAGAAACCCCCAAAAGTGGCTGCCATTGAAGCGCCAAAACGAGCAAGCTCTTATGATACTTCTACGACACATCAAACGCTTGAATCGTGGTTACAGGGAGCCCCGCCGTCTCTAGCAGCGATGTTTCGACAAGGGAATTACGAGGCTGCAATGAGAGACATCCGCATGGGCCTCGGCCAATCGCCGGTTCCCCGAAAAGATGAAAATCGAACTGAGATGTTATCAACTGAGCGAAGACAAAGTATGCCCTCTCAAGCCTCCATACCGTTTCCAGAAGAGTCCAAGGGCAATACGTCCGAGAGGAATGACAAACACAGTAACATAAGACGCCATTCAAATCCTGTTCCATCTGTCAAAACAAATTCTTATCCACTTGTCAAAACTCCCTCAGCTTTCTCGCCGGAGCATAGAGCCCGTGGGCATGAGCAGAGTCAAACGCATAGTGATGGCAGTGCTCCATCAATGCGCCAAAGCCCATCGGGATCGACCAAATATCGTTTTGGAACTCCATCGCCTGTCCGGAGAGAGCAAGAAAGTCTTGTTTCCGAGCAGAATCACGGGCAATTTAACAATGCGTCAGCCTCTTCAGGCCTGTACATATCAACGAAACACCCAAACAGCGGATACGACGCCGATGGAAGGGCTATAGAGTACCCGTTGTCGCCTCCTCAATCACCGCAGTCTACAAACCAAAGTAGCTACATGAGAAGAGACAGCGGGTCACTAATTGATGACGAGGAAATCCCATCAGGATATGATTCATTTACTGAAAGCAATGGCATCCTTCGCGAAAATCGCCCTTTAGTCGCAGAGCCAGACCAGATCAACTCTAACGAAGGACAAGGCGGCGCTCCTCTCAGCCAAAGCCTACAGCACTCTTCTATTACTGCTGAGAAAACACCAGCACATGTTTCACGTACCGGGAGTAATGATAGGTCCTCAGTATACAGGTACACATACTCTCGCCATCCAGGGGCAAGCGTGGCCAGCCCCGGCGAATTACCGCGCAGTGCCACTCCTGTTCCAAGTCCACCGCCTCCTTATTTAGCCAGGAAGAACTCAACATCACGTCAACCCATTAGAAATAGCAATCGTGGCCCAGGATACAGCCGACCTCCAGGACCAAATACGACCAAGCCCAGTGACAGACAACGCAGCTCCACCCCTACTCCCTCTCAAAGCAGACGGCCTCCTCTCATGACTATGGATAACAACAGCGTACCTGCATTGGGGACTAAAACTTCCCAGACTCGCTCCCAGATTCAATCCAAGCCACCAAAGAAAGTTCAGTCAAATGCCCCTCCTTCCAGATTACCACGACTGCGTCCAGCGGCATGATTTCTATCTTCTGATACAACTCCGCTCATCAACGCATTAGCCCGAAGGCAAGATTTCATACAGAAATATATTAACACTCAACACTATACTATCATTAGTTATACTTTTCCTTTCTTTTCATTTGTGTTACACGATCTTTACCTAATGTCATGCAATAGACAAAAGCTTTCCTTTGTTACGTCTTCATTAGACCTCTCAATTGGATGATAGATACATTTTTCTTTAATAAATAAAGCATATATTCAGCTGCAGCACGCAGTCAATGCTTACAAGAGATACTTGCCTGGCCTACATCTATCTCTTGCCTGGCCTACACTTTTGTGTCAATAATTTGGCGCCGCCAGTGAGGATGCGTTGAACTGTATAAATAGTTGCCAGTCAAAAGGTTAGGGGAAGAAATGACCTTAGTCGCAAGGAGGCATACTTCAATAAGCGGGCAGGTATCGTTGCCACAGATGCAAAGCAGCTACTTTTGGAGAAACGGTACTTGCACCAAAGTCAGATTCTGTTAATTCCACGCACGCCTATCACTTACAGTTTCATAGTGTAGACCGGCAGGTTTTTTTGCAACCTGCATGCTACTGTGGGAGTCGATCTCGAGATTGACTAAAGCATACAGCTCTTCAACTACTAGAGCAAAGGATGTATTCGTAAATGTTTCAACGCCAGCATCACTACCATCTCCACTTCCCAGGCTCGAGACTTGGGCCATGAAAGCCTCTATAGATTAATAAACGAGTCATTTTTTGCTTGACTGTCAAAATATAATGATGTGAGTCTAGATTTAGAGACTCGGAATTAGTAAAATGGAAGTCATCAAACTCAAAATAAGAGCTGGACGGGATCTCGAATTTTCCACTGCTTACCTCTAGTCGAACATACTTGGTGATGTCAACAATAAGAAGTACATATATATAATACCTAACTAGAAATAAACACGAGCCGCCAATACGCTCTAAACAGCTATTACTGATGCTTTAGTATTCATAATATCTTCCACGATTGTTTAGATACGTTATGTTTGATCCCGAAAGTATATTTCTGGGGTAATGATATCCAGCAAAATGCTGGGCTATGCTACAAGCGGAACTATTTTCTATGGGTCACTGTACTGGCAATATGCGACCGTACCAATCTATATATAAAAAGGCAGGAGGAGGAAGGGGAAGTGAAAGAGGCAGAGAAGGAGTGGCAGAAGAAGAGAAAATATGAAGAAACAGAAGGAGGAGAAAATGGGAAATTAAGATGCAAAGATTTGAAAGACGAAATGGGTTCATGTGTTACAATTGCTTAATGCTGAATCTTGAGCATTTCACTACCCAGGTAGTTGATGCAATATAGAGCTTTGTTCAAGTAATATTACCTTAAGAGAGAGCTATTAGATATTGAAAGAAATTTATTGATTTGGCTATGAGCTAATCCACTCAGGGACATCGTATGCCATCAGAAGTATGCTTCTCCTAGCCCATTCATTCTTCCAACCATAAAATATTTGGTACATAATGCGAACTCTTTCGCAAACCCTCCATCCAACACTTTTGAATATTTCAAGCGACGCATGCCATTAGCTGTTCTCGATAGAAGCGTCCCACACCCACCAAAAAGGCTACTCTAAACGATGGACACGTCTAACTTTATATTAATATTTCAAATCTAGTTCACAGAATATGGCTTCATACCTTAAGTGGCGTTTGAGCTCATCGCATCTTCTAAATTTCTTGGGACAGCAATCGCAAGCAAAATGCTTTTTGGGAGAGTGACAACTACCGGTAAAACATTAGTATTTCGAGGTCAATTCACGCAATACAAGCGAATACCTTAAGTGGCGCGTGAGTAAATCGCTCCTTTTAAATTTCTTAGAACAAAGCTTGCAAGCGTAAGGCCTTTCGGAAGAGTGAGCGGTCCTGGTAACATATTAGTAACTAGGTAGTACTTCAAAGTAACTCTCAGAATAAAACTTAATACTGTAAATGACGTTTAAGAGAACGTTTTGCTCCGAAACGAGCTGGGCAAATTCGGCATCGTATAGGCTTAGCGGTACTATTATCGATATATGAGCCTTGAAGATCTTATTCAATTTGAAAGCGGATGACCTACTCTAACATCCGGTTGACGGAGTCACCCAGTATGGGCGGCGTCACTTCAAAACTAGACGAGAGTACCACACTTTCAGACGTAGCGGGATATTTTTGGTCTTCAAGAACGTCATTAAACGGAATATCACTGATCTTTAGGCATCTCGGACTATCTAAGTAGTCATTATCGCGCACATCTACCGATGAATCATTCCCAGTGGACTCTTCCAACTTATTGGGCGTGGAAATGATTCCACCCGGAGCATCAAGACCAGCAATAAAATCATCCCATATACCGGAGAATTGACTCAGACTTTCACAATTTGTAATGGTAAGCTAAATTCCTCTAAAAACATTGTGTGGATAAAGGGTATCTCCTCAGAGAATTGCGTCGACCTTAAAAAGCGGGTAGCCGCCGAGCAAGGAGGAGATCATCGCCTTATTCTAAGGCGAGAGCTATATATACATGTAGTTGAGCCTGTCATCATACAGGCAAGCTCGCTGACCTACCTGATTGCCCCTCTTGTTTTCTGCTCTTCTTACCTGTATAAAAGCGCATTATTTCTCCAGCTCATTCGTACTCCGTACGACAGTCGCCTGCGACTGGACGCAATTCGTTGGTGTTTATAGTTCTTGTGGGCTGCGAGGTTTCTCACAGCCCGGGGCAATTAGCTCGAGACTCATAAATACTAGCGATTCTCGGCTATCTCCTAACAGATGGTAGCGCATAGATTTATTTGACGTTATTTGATACACCATACTCCTTGGAGATTACCATGAAGCAAGTGCAGGCTTTATGTAAACTTACGATATATCCTGTTCGCTGTAATCATATGATGGATCATAAATACTCATAAGATCTATGGTCGACTCTTCACTAGAAGAAACTGCGGGTGGATTGTCCGATGGGCTGTTGAACTCCAACTCTCCATCATCAGCCCCGTGTAGGCTGTGCTGTGGCTGCAAGGAAGCCATTCCAAATATTATTCTCGATGAAACAACACGGAAGGAAAAGTCAATAATGATGGGGTTTTCTGTGAAATCTCGTAAATGAAGAGAGAGCGAGCGCGATGTGGGAGTGATGAGTCGGAGGATTCTTGGAAGCGGCCGGGGGACTTTATACGCAGAATTCGCCCTCCCCCAGGCCACCCTCCTCCACTTTTGGGACACAAAAACTGCGCCAGCACCGGCACCACCTCGTTCTCATCCTCATCTTCCTCCTCCATTTGGTCGTCATCGCTTCCCCGCCAGGTAGCAGTTATTGGCCAAATAAAGCACCGATTCGCATAGATGTCCAATCATGCCGCTTCAATGATTCAACGCGTCCAGAGGCCTCCTTCAGCCTTTGGACCACCACCACAAAAATCACCACCACATAAATCACCATCACAAAAATCACCACCACAAAAATCACCGCCATCCACGCTGCCAGAAGCAATAAGGTCTATCGTATATCTATTATCTCCCCCTTTTCTATTATTGCAACAGATATAAACATTATTTGGCACATTATAGGCTTTGTGCAAACTTTATAAATTTTAGGAAACAGAACCCCGTGATTTAACCACTAGATCTCAGTCGTGTACATAGTAAGAGAGAATGAACCAAAGAAAAAACTTGACGGGACCACGGAATATCTATTACTATCCATGCTGATGATATGAGTTTTGGTGGTGACTCCGTCCGGGTTATATGAAAAAAAAGAAAGAAAAAAAAGGAGAAAAAAAAGGAGAAAAAAGAAACCAGAGAAAGGCTTGTATCTGGGGTCTAAAATTGACAATATAATGCTTAAGATTCTCATGAAGGTTAGCTATTCTATGTACGTGATTGAACATGGACGCTTGGTCAATTCAAGCCATTAATACTATATACACAATGCAGGCTAAATGGCCACTCTGCAAGAATACACGCATCAATCCAGGACCGAGATTGAATCTCAACTAGCGGGCACAGCCGCAAGCAAGCTCCATAGATGGTCGTTGGTCCCGTTGTCCTGGAACTGGACAACGTTGGCGCTATTAGCCGTCGACTCGCCATCAACTCCAACCACCAGCCCGCTATTCTTATTCTTTATCAAATATAACCCGTCGCTGTTTGACTGTACTCGCCAAAGCTGGCCGTCTGTTCCATCGTCTTGTAACTGCTGAAGACGCGCACTGTTGGACGTTGACTGGCCTTCGACGGCCAGCAGGAGCCCACTGTTGAGGTTCTGGATCTTGTACCAACCGCCAGGCGCCTTGACGAACTGCCACAAATGATCCCGGGTGCCGTTGTCTTCATATTGCTGAATGTAGGCGCCACTGGTCTTGGACGCGTTCTGGACGCCCATGAGCTTGCCGCTGTTCAGATTATTGATCTGAAAGACAGCTGTGGTCCACACCTCGAACTCGGAGAGACCCCAACCTGATCCGCCGCCCGGGTTGGGGGCCACGACACGAAGTTGCGAGGTGGTGATTGTCGGGAAGGTGATCTGAGTCAGTGTATTTGACGTCGAAGAGGCTGTGCTCCGCTGCTGGCCGGGGACTGTGATCCAGGTGCTACCAGAGAGATACTGGAGATCGTAGCTCGAGGGAAGCTTTACGCCGCCGCCATCGGTGTAGAAATACAGCCGGACGTTGGAAACTGCCTGCGACCGTCGGAGGTCCACGCCGAAATAGTCCTGGGCGTTGGGGCTCTGGTATGAAGTCCAGCGGCTGTTCTGGGGCACAGCATTGCGGAACACGATGCCGTCGACGGCCCTCCAGACATCATCGTACTGCGAGGTGTAAGATGCGAATGGCGTTGATCCCGATGAGAACTTCTGGGTGTTGGCGGCGATGTTGACCTGCGAGTTGATGGTTTGGATAACTGCACTGCCGACGTTGACGCTGAGCAAACCGATAGTAGAACGAGTGCCCGCGAGAGCGCCGTCAACAAAAATCCTTAATCCAGAACCTTGATTGTAGCGCGAACCAGACTTATCCCAGATGACTGTCACCTGATGTCCGTGGTATTCAACATTCTCTAATGCAAAGTAGTCCCATGAGGACGGCACGAGAGGATCAACCGTTAGAGTATCGTTGGATTGTCCGCGTAGGCCAAGGAGTCCGGCGATGACGTTGTCGATGAAGGTGGAATGATTATAGTCTTCGCTATGGTTATAAGTGTCGTACATCCACTGGTTTGCGTCGGGATCATGGGCTTCGGCAACATAAGGGATTCCATTCTTATATTGGGTTGCAACGTAACCAACAAGAAGGTTATAGTAATCGGTCGATGTAATGTATGACTGCGCGGGATAGTCATGGAGCACATTTTCCACAGCAGTGAGAACCTGCGCGGTGGCATATGGCCATGATGGGCCATCCCATTGAAGGCAGTTTGCGCCTTGATACATATACCATTGGCTTCGTCGCTCCGTAGTGGTAGGTCCGTACGTAGCCGCAAAGCCCTGAGAATCCTTCAGCTGGGAGAAGGCGGCGATGCCAGAAGCTTGTGGCATGTCGAACATCCACGGAAAGTAACCCATAATCTCACGAGTGGTGAGCAGCGCTCCCGAGGGATTGTTGTCCCGTTGCCGGTGCATGAAGAACTGACGCGAGCTGTCCCAGAGAGTATTCTGCATTGCCGTCTGTAGAGCGCTGGCTCGGCTTGTATACTCAGAAGCCAAGGCCGTGTCTCCCTTCAAGGTGGCCAAAGACGCGATAGCACGAGCATCTCCATACTGATATCCGTTAATGGTAGGTCTATATCCAGCACCGCCATGATAAGGATCGCTGGTCTGATAGGATGCGGCTGTGCATTCGCTGGCATCCCAGACAGGGACTTGCCAGTAAAGTCCGAGGCTCTGGTTGAAGTGGTTGTCCCAACCTCTGTATTGTTTGACAAGATTATCCAACTGACCGATGGCGAAATCCCGATCTCCAGTTACAAGATAATGGCGCCACACGGCGGTGGCTACCCAGAAGCTGTATTCGTGGGCCCAATCAGAGGTGTCGAGATTGTAAGTATCAGTTTGCGGCTTGGGGAACGTGCCAGGGCCAGCCAACCAGTAATTAATGTTATCTTTAACATATCTCTGATCCCGAAGCCATCGACCCTCGATGATGTGATGTCCTGCGGCAGCTACGACGCCTCCGTACGGCGCACCATAAGAGACTGGCGTTAAAAACTCGCTGAGCATATAGCCATACTGAGCACCGGTGTAAGTGAGGTGCTCTTTGTAAGTTTGCCAACGATAGTAGTAGACGGCTTGAATCTGTGAATTGGGGACATCGAGGAACGGGATGTTCTGCTCGAACCAGTTGGGGTCTTCAAATCCGGAAAGCAGCTGGCTATGATTCAAGAAGTTGGTGGCTACGGAACGTCCTGAGAGGACAATGGCGGCAGCACCAAAGACGGAAACGCTAAGGGCCTTCATCTTACTGGAACCCAGTTAATGATTACCCCAATACTGAGAACCTCTAACCGGATGTCACTACCTGGAAACTGATGATGCCTTTCAAACTTGTAGCTGGCAGTTTTGAGCATTCCAATGAGGGCATGAACTGGAGCCCATGTCTACAGAAGAATATACCAGAGGCGGCAATGAATGGAAGGCCATTATATAGAAAAACAGAAAGCCGCGATTCGAATAATGAGCTAGAATTGGAAGCATTGGTCTTCACGAAATGTCCAAGTATGCCGTTCTGCGTCCTTCCTAAATCTGCTAAAGGAAGTGCAAGTGCTGGCTTGAAGAATGACCCCATGTTACATCGCGAGCGACTAGGCGATGAATCCTTCAATATAGCATGACTATACTGCCGAAAAGCTCTCCGTCTACTAATCTATTTTGAAATGACAGCCCCTCTTAGATGCGCCTTCATTTGGCTATATCACCACTTCGAAAGAGTGGGCGGACTATGAGGGACAACGGTTTGTGTATCTATGTGAGTGTCATTCTCGGCAAGTTTCTCATGTCCAATGTTGATATAAGCGCAAAGTGATATCTTATTGAGGCCCTTACTCCGATTGTGTCTAACAAAAAGGAAACGCATAAAATGTCAGGCAAGCGTATATCACATAAACTAGGCGTATAAGGTGGAGAGCAAGCGCGTTTTAGTTATATGCAGTCCTTGAAAGCTAATCCACTCGAGTTACCATTAGGGACGATCCTTTTCATCGCTATTGGTCCATATTCACTTTGCTTCATTTGGAGCACATGACAAATTACGGTTTCGAGACTTCATAGCGGACGGGCGCATGAGTTGGGCCAAGCCCAAAGAAGAACTTGGAACTCTTATGATCCATCTAGCGCGGAATATATAGCCTTAAAAGGGCAGTATGGTTACTCAAAAGACATCAGGCGACCAAGAGCGCTGGAATCGCGGATCGACGCTCTATTAGACTAAGATCGGGTGACTCGTTTGGGCGATTCCGGAGAGCGTCAGCTCTTTCACTTACATGGAACTGCACATATATGCCGCTGCCGGGTTTAACATGCTACCTCCACAGTTTCTGGCCTCAGCTAGGCAACCCTCAAACAAAGGCGATTGGACCGCTTCAGACATTCTAGCTGCAGCCTAGATGAGACTAACCCAGTGACTTTAACGGCAGTTGTGTGATATTTGTCTCTTCTCATGGACATCGCATACAAACGAGGACTCCCAAAAGGCGAACTGCGATGTATGCTTTGAAGATGGAATAAACAGCGTTGTTTCATAGCATCTGACTTTGACAGCTGCTAAACTGAATACTCACGTATGTGCAGGTGGACACAGCTCATGCCTGTCGGCGAAGGAGTAATGGATGTGTATATATATCAGGTGATGGGTGGAATGTGCCCTTGAGAAGATCACTGCTGCATGCTACGTACTCTTCTTACTAGGCACGAGAAAAGAAACACATTGCGATATGGTGGCGCTGTGACGTTGCAATGGACTAGGGCTTCATTCGACTATGGTTCCTGCATAGATGATTCCATGTCCATTCTCCCCGCATCCGCAACAATCTCGAATACCGGCATCATCGGCCGTATCGCCTCGGCAATTGGAGAAGCTGAATTCGGCCCGCGCCTCTCCACTCATCACTGTACAGTAGCACTCACTCGTTCACGGAATCAGCAGGTGGTTTCGTTTCTTTTTAATTACTAATTACTACTAATCTTCGGCTGGACTTTCGGTCCGGTTGCCATCATATTGGTACGGTTTTCTGTCTCGCAAATAAGTTTCGCAAATAACCGCAAAGGTTAGCTTAAGCTCCAACATAACCAAAATGAAGATTCTAGTCCATTAAACGTACTTTTTTTTTTCATCAGGTTTAGCTGAATTACATAGAAGTTTCAAGTAGCAGTTCTTGCTACCACAGCAAGCGGATGACAGAAAAATCGGGACTAAGAAAAATTGAAGAGCCCATGCGGTAAATTTTACGCCTGTTGTTTCAGTATTTATTTATTCCTATATCTATATTTCTCTAGTAACTGCTATTATATCTATATCTCTCTAGTAACTGCTATTATATTTATATTTCTCCAGTAATTGCTATTGTATCTATATTCCTCTAGTAACTGCTATCATAGTTATATAGTAAAATCCGGGTGAAAGATAAATGGATACATATTCCTCTATAAAAGTACTACTTAATAAGTACATACCCACTAATCTCCCGTACTGTACATGTACTCTTAAACGAGGTCCTTCTTATCCGGCGTCCCTTTGAAGCCATCGGAGGACTGAACATAAGACTTAACGCTCAAAATCTAACAACCTAAATACACAACTTTGATCGTGCTTTATCAATCAAATTACACAGAATGTTCTCGAAAACAATGTCCTTAAGTACACCCTGGAGGGATATTGTAGTAGATGGAACATGCCGTTCATAAACAGCGATGTAGGCTATCGCAAGGCCCTAAACTCCAATAGTAGAATACGCAAGGATTGAAAACCTATAAACTCGAGTTGCCAAGCCAATCATCTACCAATTGATGATATGTCGCTATATATGTAATTATCATCTGCTTTCCTCCAGTTTTTGATCAATTGACCCATAGTACTGTTCCGAGCCACCAATGCAACCATCAATGCTTCATACTTCGGCTCATTTGTCAAATCGAAGCGCTAAATCTTTCATGAATGTATCGGTATCATCAAGCTTCTTCACCTCTTCTGCTTTTAATGCCCACTTTACACCGGACTCTGACAATGTCTCAGTATATGGATTAGATTCCATCCATTTTGACCATTTCTGGATAACCGAAATAGCATCATCAGGCGTCATTTCAAACCATTCAATATGCTGTATCGAACAGCCGGTACAATAGACTCTTGTCCGACAATAATCCAACTCGGCGTGGCACAAGGCCTCAACACGGCGGGCATTTGGGACTATTGAGCCTTCAAAGAGTGACTTGGGTTCTCTGTTGCAGCTCAACTTCCACTCTTCATGCCGTGTTTCCGGACTGCGAGTAGTGTATCCGATTTTGACAAATCTCTCGTTTCCTTTAACCGTATAAAGATATATGAATCCCTTCTTTAGGTCACCCAACTTCTTTTCCAAAGGACGCATCGCGTTAGCTTTGATCTCTTTGTATGAAGATTTTGGGTCTTGAGGGCTATCCCTTCTCTTGATTATTTTAAAGGTACTCTCATCAAAGGCTTTGGGCCAGTATTGGTCTGGTGGAGGTAATGCCAAGTCAATAGGTGTTGAGTCGACTCGCTTTTCAAGATCATGTTTAGTGCTATTTTTGAGCATTAGCCTTTGAACTATTTCTCGTTGTAAAGTTGTACCAGACATATCAGAGTCATCCAGAGTGCAGCCGCTATTAGCCAATTGCTTAGTTTCTGCTTGGTATGTGCTGCGAATCTCCACGAGTCTTGAAGTCCATAGCTCGATATGTTTAGATGACTGATATTGGTGGTGATCACAAAGCCCATTACATGCGAGGACTTTGAGAAGATACTCAACTTTAGTATCATCAAAGCAAGCTACCGACAGGATAATCTCATCAATAGTCTTGGTGTAATTTTGCATGTTTCGTCCATCAAGCTTCGAACGGCAATCCTCCTGCTTCAATGTCTTCCCTATACAATAACGGTTATTGCAATGGGCGTAATCGCGACGTAGAGCAATTGTGATCCGCTTCTCCAGAGGTATAGATGGCTTAGCATCTCCAGTAGGGAAGATGGATGTCCATTTCTCAACGCGATCTTCTATATGTCTTTCATAGGGATGAAGATGGCAGTGAACTAGCTCAGCCAACTTTCGTAGCCTGTCTTCGAGTTCCATAGACGACTGAGTCAAAGCCACCATCGATTCTATCAAGCTATCCACCTTCGTCCTATTCTCTTTTGGCGTATACTTTTTACAGGGTTTCCCCTGTTGGGTAAGGCATCCGCATCGCCAATCCTGGAGATTGAGTCGACATTTCAGCACGCTTAGATCGATCTTTTTTGTCGCCTGCTGATCAATTTTCACAGCCGTATCTGGCGTAGGGGAAGGGGTCCTTGGAGGAGTAAGAAGCCCAGAGGGATTGGTTGCAGTAGCGCCATCGTCAAGACTGAGCCCTCTGCCCTTCTTGTACACGTTCGGCATTTTGTCTTTCTACAAGAAGAGATTCTGGAGGCTCAAGTAGGCCAATTTTGTCTTTGCCTTCTACAACACCAAAGATATTTCATCAAACTGAGCTGAAGTTTCAAAAGTGTAACCGGTGAAAAGACGTTAGGAGTACAATACCAGGCATAAATGCAAGCGAAGGGCGATGGAAACCCTGAAAAAGTGCGAACTGGCAGTTTTTAATGCTCATGAGAATGGGGCCCCTTTGAGTCCTTGGCTTTGATCAGAGTGAGGCAATCGATACAATGACTTACACACAATCACTTCAGGCAGCCGCCAAGGGTAGGACAAGATTTGCCTTGGTCCTCCCTGCTGCGCCACACGTTTCTGTCATGTTCTACTTGGTTTTTCGTTGGCTGTAAAGGCTTTCAAGTTTTACGTTGAACCGAGAGCGGTGACTCACGTTGAGCCAAATTTTATGCCTTGTGGCGGCTTAGAGGAGCATCGTATATGTACAATCCCGTCTACTAGTCCCTCCCCATCTCCTCTTTGTTACAGTCGGGGGAGAGGGGGTGCCTACATGTGTTCAACATGGTCCCCAATTGTGCTATCTAACACTCCGTAGTGCAACCTGAAAATAATACCCAATACTAGACGATTATGGCTATAGCGGAAGATACTAGAGAAATGTAGCTGTAACAGTAAATAATTGTAGAAGTGACAGGTACTTAAAGAATGAGGTATATACTACATTCAGTTTTACTTACGCACTAGCAGCTAAATTCCTATAGCAGTAAACACGGTAAACAGCTTTCTTTCACATCAATTCAATACTCAAACTTCAAGTAGTCGCAGGGGTTCTAGATAGTCAACTTGGAGTGCTGAATAGCTACTCCCTTGATTATCTTATTTTAGCGGTCTCTCATAGATATCTGGGAATTGGACCTTGATCTTGACACCCTTTTCTCTCTGTAGTCGCGTTCTCATAACATATCCGATAGCACCAGGATTGTCTGTAGACCTTACTCGATACCAGTACTCATCTTCTAGGTCAATCTCGCTGTCCTCATCCTCTTTCTCTTCGTCCTTTTTCTCTTCGTCCTCCTTCTCTTCGCCCTCCTTCTCTTCATCTTCTTTCTCTTTAGTCTCTTTTTCCTCGCCCTCCTTCTCTTCGTTCTCTTTCCTTTCATTCTCTCTCTCCTCAGTCTCTTTTCCTTCATCTTCTTCATTTTTAGCCATTTTCTCCTCACTCTCCTCCTCCTCATCGTCTTCATCGTCCTCATCGTCCTCATCGTCCTCATCGTCCTGTTCGTTGCTAGGCTCCCACATTTTCATTTCATGCTTGAACCAACACTGCGCGAAATCGATAACAAAAGGTTGATGCGACTCTTGATCCACAATCACGTTGCGTGTGGAACAGTCCATCATAACCACGCCGTATTCGTTGATTTTGTGAACCAAATCCACAGAACGCTGTACCAATATCGGCCATTCCTTGACGTCTATTGATGAGCTGTCGAGATTGATCAGATTAATTCCAGGAATGTACTGGAGGAGAATGCCATTAACGTCCCAGTACTTGGCATCAGGTCCGTCGATGAGATCCGATGGTATGATAGAGCTTGTGTCTGCTAGGCGGACGGTGGCCAGCAAACGTGGTACTCCGGCACCTTGAAGATCTTTCAGCAACTCATAGGCCTTAGTCTCGCAGTGAAACATGTCATCACAATCTTTCCACAGAGCCGCTTCGTACTTTTCATTGCCCTCGACGTTCTCGTCGTCGAGGTGGTGATGAGGTTTAATAGGCAGAAGTCTCCCTTCCTGGTCTTTGGCTAGCTGTGTGAGAAAAGGGCCAATAGCGTTTCGCCTTACAAAGGACTCAAACAACGCTTCCCTTTTAGTTGTAAGAGGCAGATGTACCATTCTGTAGTCGCGAAGATCGACACCGAACCGACGATCGTACAGTTTCAGGACTGCCTGAACGTCTTGGCCTGAGTCCAGGGTAATAGTAACGCACATCACCGAAGACATGGTGATATCGAGTACCCTAGTGATGGATGCCGTAGTCACTCGGGGTAAGGGTAAGTCTTGGTAGTTTTGGGTGATTTCAAGGCGTAGAGAGGCGCCTGCGACGTATGGTATAGGGATGACCTCGTCGGACCTAATCACTAGGTTAGCGGCGGTAATTATTTTGTAGCCCATCAAGTATCCCTTACATGTCTTGAGCTGTTTCTGTAGACATGATGACGAAAAATCAGATGTCTAAGATGCGCAACGTATGCAGTGAGAAAGGAACCAAAAGATGTGAGCTGCTGTTGCTAGTTGTTGTGGCTGTTGCTACATGAAACATTACCAGGTTATGGATGATATATGTACGAGCAGGACCCGACGCTGCAAGCGCCTACAACAATGCTGGCGCTTAGTGCGAACGCGCGCTAAAAGCGCAATCAGCCAATCGCGTATAATCCACAGCCGCTAAGCCCTGAGTTTATGGCCAACACCATGATGTGGATCACCAACGCCAAAATGTTCATCACCAACAGCCTCATGTTCATCACCAACACAAGGCTGACGGATTCCCTACAGCCGTGTAAGTCTAAGCCCCATTTACGAGCAGGCAGTGTTCTGCTAACCTAGAATAAGCACCTTGGCGGCTGGCTGCCTCCCTTTGACGCTTTCTCAGCCCTCTGTTCAACTTGTTGGCCAACATCATGGCCAACATCATGGTCAATATCATGGCTAACATCATGGCCAATTCGGGTTCAACCTTGTCAACTGAAACGACAAGGCAGATGGCTACTAAATTTATGATACTTGGGATGGATATAAAATGCCTTGAGTTGTGCCTCTCGCATTTGCTTTTGAAGACGAATAAAACATCCTCAATCAAAGAAAATACCACCACACCTTCTCTCAAATCTATTACGCCGTCAACATGCCCAAGGCCTCACGCCCAGAGACTTTCGTACTCTCTAAAACTGACAGAAAAGACTTTCTCCTATACCTAGAGTATGCAAACCCAAACTACATTTCACTTACCGCCTGGGGGTTCAATGGGAAGCCGCTCACGGCGAAACCCGATCTGCTTCGAAGCACACTTATCATGTTGGCTGCCGTTTGGTTCAACAACACTACCAACATATGTATCCTAGTTGGGGCAGGCGGGGCAAAGCTTCCAATAGATGGCACTATCATTGATTGGGGTACCTCGGCGCCTGATTTGGGGGAGACCCTGCAACATTACCAGAAGATGTTCAAAGTCCAGCCTTTAAACCCATTAAAAAGGCCAGAGCCTCGTCGAGACAATGACGATGAGGGTAGAGACGGCGGCGGTTCATCTGGCCGCACATGGACCAAGCAAGTCTACAGAGATGACTATGGTGGATATTACTACATTGGCCAAGATGAGGAGTACCATCAGTGCGATGCCAAAGGCAAGGAGATTCAGTCGACAGAGAAAAGCACAGGCTACAGAACCTCAAACCCCTATCATATCGTCTTGGTCTTTTCCAACGCCCAGAAACAGACATATTACCAACGCCATGGCCAGCCTGAGCTTTGTTCCCTGCGGAAGCATTCTTCGGGAACATACTATTTCGTCGACTACAAAGGCAGGGAATGTAATGCTCAGTACGTGGGCTTACAACCGCGATGGATGAACAGGAAGGCTATTTCTCAGAGTACTGGGGGACAGGGGGTTATACCCAGACCTCAAAGCCGACTTTCCTGACTGACCCTAAGACGGGTAGGCCATACTACATTGACAAGTATGGCAAGGCTTGCTGGGCTTGAAAGCGCTTGTGTATTGAGAATAACTTTTGAGAAGATTATATCTCGGGTTTATCTGTTGTATTTATGCGACTGCTGTATCGATGTTGACTGACTGGGTGTTAATATATGTTTATGTATTTAGGAGGCATGCAGGGATATACGATATATGCTTTTCAATATGTACTGTACTGCTCTGCCAAATATAAGTAGTGACAACGGGTTCCAGCTGCAATAAATGCATCTTATATGCATACTAATCGGTAGAGCTTATTTATACATGTACATGTATGTAAGCCAGCGAGGCTTCAGAGATAGGTAAGGCATTTCCAACTCTTTAACATTACATACCTACCTAGAACCTACCTAGTATCTACATACCTGTATTTCTGTCTGTATTATAGTCGCCATATTTGGTAGTATTCCCCAGCAAACCCAGTAAAGACGACTTTTCCCCTCACATCTATGTTTTGATGGAGAAAAAAATAATAATAAAGCGTCCATTTCATCAAGCGATGACATTTTCAAGCACAGAGCACATTCATTACCCACGTGATAATGAATGCAGGTGTTATAGTACATGTAGGCTGTTGGTACGTTTCGTTTGAGTCACGCCGCAACTTCAACCTGGCCAACTCACCGTCCCCCGCGCAACGTAAACAGTCACTAGATTAAATCTCTGTTTTTGCAAATCAACAAGGCTTCGCCATAGTTCAAATGACTCATCGACCCGGCTTTAATAGGCTTCGATTAACTACCGTTTTTTGTCTCCTGGCCATTCTGCCTTTCGCGTCGGCCAGTGGAGTTGACCCACGACCTGCCATCGGCTTTGATCTTGGGCAGTCCTACGGGTACGTTGACTCTTGCTCAGAAGTCATTCCATCTAACGCGATTAGTACTGCTGTCGCACATCTGCCTAATGGAACTATTGTCAATCTTGCCAAGATCGAGGGGAGCCCACGATATAGGGCTTTTATGCAAGGCGAGTTGGAGAAAGGGGATTACCTGGAACAATATGAAGAGCGTACCATATCCAGTCTATTATGGGAAGAAATCTTGATATTATTGAATCGATATACCGGGCTTGGCCCAACATATGGCGGCATAATCCTCGCCGAGATGCTTAGATCGCTGCGAATTGCATCAGAAGCCACTCTTGGAGGACCTCTGCCAGCCACTGTCGTCTTTACTGCGCCATATATGCGTGCCTGGTACCAGCAAGAAAGATTATTGGATGGTTTACTGCAAAGGGCGCGCATACTGGCGGGCCTCAAGCCTGTAACGATTGAAAATATGGATCCTGTCTATCTTGGCGAGACTAATACTTTTCTCGCTGCCAACGGGCGCCGGATATGCCCAAAGCTTCGTTGTTTCGACCCTAGTATATTTGATGAGCCTCCATGGGCCTACGAAACTGAGCCTTTAATTACACACCAAATAGTATATTTTGTTAGGCAAGTACCGTTTTCTTCTGTTACCGCGACAAATGATGTGCTGCTAACGACATTGCTTAGCTTCACCAATCACTCTCTATACACCTCCTTTCAACAAGCAACGTGCTACTCTTTTTCAGCTTCGAGTAATCGATTAGGAACCATCAATCCTGAACTTGGCTTATACCAGCAAGAGCACGCAAGTGACGAGGAAAGCTTTTGGCGTAAACTTGAAGATTACCTTGTATCCCAAGCTGAAGAGTACGTCACCAGCGGTGATTTTAGCGGTGATTTTTCCCTGGGAAAGCACTGTATAGTGCTTGTAGCGGGTGAGGCCGCGGATAACCCAAAGTTCATGGACGCCGTCAGACAAGCCATCACGCGTATACAAAACCACCCTGTTCACAGGTATAAGGATGCTATGACAGGCCCAAAGGTAGAGTTGCTAATCTCCCAGGACCTAACATACGCGGCGGCTGCTGGTGTTGCGCTCTGGAGGCGGAGCCTGATTGATTCGTCGTACTGTGAAACTGTGTCAAGCATGGGCAAAAAGGACCGTGATGAGCTATAAGGTTAGCAGCTTGAATTGCATCAGCTTTGGGAGCTCAGATTATACGCATCTCTAGTCTAATCTGTTGATAGCGAACAATTTTGACTCTACAACGTTCTGTTGGGCGCAAGCTAGTGGTAACTTACATGGCATACCAACAATAGCTGTCATGAGTGGTTCTTCTAATTTATTGTTTACTCGACTCTTGCGATGTGACCTGAGATTCAGTATGAGGGCACCTCAGATGGCTCAGGGCGCGGTAACTCCTCGTTAATCTAGTAAATATATAGATCGACCTCGTCTCCACAACTGTTGAAAACGTTTACCCAGGTCATGAATTGGCGACCAAATATCTAAGGGTAGGTTGAAAGCATTCTGGCAGGACCTTTGCCAAGGTAGGTGGCCAGTAGAGCATAGAATTCCTAGAACATGACCTAACGCAGTAAGTGCATCAACTTTATTGCATCTATCCATGCAACCAGATTATTGGCCGTGGCTACCAGCAGCAGATGCACGAGCCGCGTCTGCTGCTGCTCGCTGCGCTTCTTTGTACCTCTCTTCCATGGCTTCTCTATGACCCTCCATCCAAAACGCCGTCTTTTCATACCGGGGCATGAGCGAAGCCTCGTTCCACTTCCCCCTCCCTGACCACTCCGAATATATCTTGTCGTCTACCCATTGAGAGTTTGGCCCGACTAGCGGCTCAGTCTCTCCTATCGACCGCCAAGCCTCAAGCATGTCTTCGTCCGGTTTCCAATCGGTTGCCGGATCAGGTCGAAGTCCAAACGCAGCGGCCTCTCTGGCCTCTAGCCCGATGGCAAAATCAATGGCTGTCTCCAGAGTGACTTGAATAACACGTCCAGGTTCGATATGACAGATAATCTTGGCTGCGAGAGGCTCAAACGAAATAGGTGCGCTGAGTTCTTCTTCCACACCTGTTCGAGCTAAATAGACAGGAAGATCTCCAAGTGCCGTGGAGGGTTCTTTGTTGTATTTCTCATCAGAGACAATAATAACCAACGCTCGGAATAATGGTTGGAGGATGTAAAAATCAAGGTTTACTGGATCGCTCCAGGAAATGCTGCAAAAGTTTTGAGACGCGGCGCGCTTTTCAACTTTGACAATGCGGTGTGCTTCAAACCTGGCAATAACAGCTTTGCTTAAGGAGATAATAGTATCCACAGTCGATAGAGAAACTGTTGTATTATCAGGCAGGTCCTGCGGGATTATGAACTTGTAGATGAAGCGCAAAAAGTCGATTTCGCTTCGATATGGGCGAAACCACCGTCGGTAAATGTAGTTGTGAAGTACAATACGGAGTAGCAGCCATCTTTTCCCCGGCAAAATATAGACCGGTACTGATTTATTGCAGATATCAATCCAATGATATGTTGGGATATCAGGCAGATTTGCCGCACACTGAAAATGTACGTAAGTTTAGTATATCCAATAGATCTGAAAACCCTAAAACTGTTTATATTTATAGGCAGTTGGCAGCAGCATCGCGAACCGAGGGTTCATAGGAGGGAATATCAATAATAGTGTGAATTTATATCGATGGGATCCTTCCTTATCAGTACGAAAGAGTCAGAGGAGTTCGTCTCGTGTAAATTCGCTGAGCAATCGGGCTCCGCGGCCTTGGCCGTCGCGTAGAAGGCCATCACGGCCTCTGTACACATACGGAGCATACATCTTGTGATCGGCGTCCTCCATGGCTGGAAATGGAGGTGAAATGTTTAATCGAGGGGGCAAAGGGGCGAAACCGAAGGGAAAAGTGATGGGAACTAAAGATGAAATTGAATAGAAGTAGAGGTAAATGGTGAAATAAAAATGAAGAAATATTTGAGGGAGGAGTTGTTCACCTGTTCAAAGGTAAAGGCAACAGGTACGAACCTTATACTCCGCATCGATATCGAATCTAAAGTCAGATTAGCACTAACAATACATGTATTTGTACCAGAGCGCGTCAATGACATCCAAATATTGCAGAGGGGATCCGTGGCTGACCATTGAGGTTCACCCTTTCATCCCATCTTTTGCTTCCTCCCATACACAGTTAGGTAGTAGTAGAGACCTGTCTGCTACTTTCGCCATTTTCTTCCAACATCTGCTGATATGGTAATTACATGTGTATTCCACTAGTATCTGGAATTGCCACTACCTATATGTAGTGTGTACTTGGCTTTAAATTTAAGACACGCGGTGCCAGATAATAATTCCCATGCTTTACGGTCAAGCTTTAAGCTACATAGCCGTTTGGATGAGATTAGCCAAAGCTTCCAAAAGAATTCGATCTGATCCTTAGAAATCACGTATATTGTTTGATCGTGAGATTCGCAAGCACTGGAGAAGAAAATACATAAGTAGAAAACGAGTAAGAGACTCAGAGCGCAAGGTTTTAATTAGACGATTGTTTTATTAAACCAGTAAATCTAGTAAATGCAGATAGATGTAGTAAATGTAGATAGATCTAGTAGATGTAGATGGATCTAGTAAATATAAATAAATCTAATAAATCTAGATAAATCTAGTAGATATAGATAGATCTAGTAGGGAAAGCTATATATCTGGTCCTGGGTCTAAAAGCTTTATTTTGAGAATATGGCCCGACTTGCAGAAAATAATTGAGGAGTCCACGATAACCGAAGTATAGGATCGATATGGCACAGGTAACCACAGGAGAGGCCTCCCGTCCTTCGTAATCCACTCATGACTCCTATCTATGCCGTATCCTCGAGTGGCAACAGACCTCGAATCCAGATCTATAATGCCAATGTCGCTATAGATGATGTGATTCGTCGTCGGGTCAAATGAAAGGCGGTGCAGTATGCCGATTTCGAGTGTTTGAAGGCACGTTTCTTCAGCCACATCCCAGAATTTGACTGTGCTGTCCGCGGATGCCGAGGCAACATACCGCCCGTCGGAAGAAAAGGCCACTGATAATATTTCGCTATGGCCCGCGAGTGTATGAGTGCATCTTTCTGTAGCGATATTCCAGATCGTAATCTTATTCTCAAAAGTGCCTGATCCCAAAACCAGCTGTTGAGCATCCATAGAGAAGGCAAGTGAACTGACAAAACCTGTGTCGTCAAGAATCCAGCTACACTTACCCTTAGTCAAGTTCCAAATCTCAACCTTTTTCTTCAAACCCAAAGCGATATACTTGCTGTTTGCCGAGGAGGCTATTGAGTAGACCGCTCCATGAGCCTTGAGTGTCTGAACACACGCGCCTGTATCAACCTGCCAGATTTTGGCCATCCCATCCCATGAGGCTGAGGCAATCTGGCCGTCCTTAAGGAAAATGATGGACGTCACAAAGTCGCTATGACCATCGAGTGTCTCGACACAGGCGCCTGTTTCCACATCCCAGACCTTGATTCTGTCGTCTGTTAATCCTGAAGCAACTTGCCGCCCATCCAAGGACAAAGCCATTGCTTGAACAAGACGACTATGGCTGTCAAAGCTTTTCTCGCTTGTACCTATGGCCAGTCCCATATCTTAATTGTTCCATCATGTGATCCTGACACAATCTGATCAGAGGATATAGTAGCTATCGACTTGATATAATCGGTGTGCCCTTGTAGTGTCTGAATACACGTACCTGTAACTACGTCCCAGATATTGATCATGTCGTCTGATCCTGAAGCAACGTGACCAGGCGCCACAATGGCCAGTGACCAGATAGAATCGGTATGTCTAAGTGTCTGAACACACTCCCCTGTATCTATATCCCAGACTTTGATGGTCTCATCATCCGACCCCGAGATAACTTACTAGCTGTTTAGGAAAGCTACCGAGCATATCCATGCAATATGGCCCTTTAGTGTCTGAACACATGCGCCGGTAGTTGAATCCCATATCTTGATGGTCGCATCGCTAGATCCTGTAGCGATATTGCCGTTTGCAAAAGTACATGTAGCTACCGATGTGATATATTCATCATGTCCCTTGAGTGTCATGATGCAAGCCTTCGTTAAAATATCCCAGATCTTGATTGTTTGGTCGTGTGATACGGAGACGATTTGATGATCTGACAAGACGGCTACAGACTGAACTGCACCAGTATGGCCTTCAAGCGACTCATCGCAATTGCCTGTTGCTGCATCCCAGATCTTGATAGTTTCATCAACTGACCCCGAAGCAATTTGCTCACCGTTTGGCAAGAAAATCACTGAAGTTACCCAATCAGTGTGGCCTTCGAAGGTTTGGAGGCATACACCTGTAACGGCGTCCCATATCTTGATGGTATTATCCTTTGACCCTGAGGCAATATGTTTGTGATCTGATGAGAAGGCGACTGAAGTCACCCAAGCGGTATGGCCCTCTAGCGTCTGTAAACAAGGGCTCCAGTTATCTTCGACTGTTGGTTCCTCCTGTATCCACGATGGGATTTCTCGATGGAAGGCTTGTCGTACTAGGCTCTTCATAGGGCTGAATATCAATGCAGATGAGTATGTCTGAAGGGGGGCAATTTCGATTGTCCTTCGATTATGGAGAATAAATCGATGTGCGTCTCGAAGGAGGCTAAGAAGCTCTCCATTAGGGGATTGTATCTGGAGATATCAGCTTCTTTCCGAACTAGGTGCTAGTTTACATACTAACTGTGAGTATGGTCTCGAGCATTGCTATCGAGACGACGCCGGCTGACACGTTTTGTATGAGGCTTAGAGCCTCGAACCAGTGAAGGAGATGCTTCCAGAGGAATGACGATACTATACCGTCGTCGCCAAGATCATCCCTTCCGGGGGTATTTTTATCCCTAAGATGGTCGACCCAGTGTACACAGGAGTATCGAATGGGAGACAGAGGATCTGGACCTGCTTGTGGCATTCTAATGCCATTTTCTGTGAGGTATGCGGGGTCCTGCAATTCGTAGATGTTCTTTCTTAAAACCTTGTTCATGGCCCGTAGCGAAAGAGAAAAGATGTTGTGATGCACGTTTTCTAAAGGAAATATGGCATGGCCGTTCTTAGAGAGATGGTCTTTAGCAGACTGGTGAATAAAGTAAACAATGTCTTCCCGGATGGTCAAAAACGACCCGCAGAGCGCCACAATCTCCCTTAGAAATTCGATATCAGTCGAAAGTTTCAGGTCCTCTGGGATTTCGATGACACAACCGAGTTCCTGTAGCGTAATAGGGCGATATATGCTCATCATGACGGCCAGTATTTGCTTGCAGAGACTGATATCGCTACTATCGCTACTATCGTTTATGGTTATTATCTGTTCTATCATGCGTTCGTATAGAGAATCGAGGCCTGGTGGAAAAGTGTTCAATATCTTAAGAAAATTTCCATCGTGGATATTTTGCGAGATTCTGACAGACTAATGCCACCCAGAGAAATGTATCATTTGCGTTGCTGAAGAGGTAGTCCCTGATTTCGCTGTAGGTCTTTTCATCGTAGCCTTTTAGATCTGATAACTGATGAACCTTTTTCTCGATATAAAAGTTGACGGCACTGGATATAGACTCTGCATTAAGCTCCAAACTCAGCTTAACTTTTTGTTCGGCGAGTCGTAGTCGCTCCTCTAGCTTGGGCCAGTTTCGGCTGGACACAATCCACTTCACACCAGCATTGATGCCAGTGGCGTGCACGATTAGATCCAATAATTTCTCAAAGTCGGATACGCATTCATCGATAGCATCAATGATCAAGTATGTGCTCCTCAACGTTGGGTCCTGGAGAATAGCAGTAAATATGTCCGACAAGGCGATCCAAGTATTTAGTCCCTCGAACAGCTTCTTGCCAGCTTCGTCGTACTTCTTTCGTATATGAGAAATAAGTGATGGCTGCTGTTTCGCAAGCATAAAAATTAGGCCACGTAAGGCAGCAGAAGCGTTGTTGAGTTGTTGGTCGGTAGCCTGACAGAAAAAGTAGCATATACCATGACCCAATTGGCTTGATTGACTGCTGAGTTCGTTGATGATACCACAAAGTAACATGGTCTTGCCTTTGCCGGGATCCCCTTTAATCCAAAGCAATCGGCTGTCTTCTGAATCCAGCCATTGCTGGTATTCCAGATTGCCCAGAACCCAGGTATATGATTCCTGTAATAGACCGCCCTTGGTCTGCTCGATACGTTTTTTGTCATCGGAAGGATCGCTTAGGCGCAAATCCCTCATACATTGCTGGTCTTCCTTTGTTATCTGGGCAGTAGACTGTTCCTTCACATGAGTGACCAGCTGTTTAATATCGGAGACCGTTTCTAGTCTCGTAAATGTTGCGAAATCGTCATGAAAGACACGCTCCGCGGCTTTGATAGCTTGTATATCGCCGTTCCAATCATCGAGGCTAATTATATCGCGTAGCAGTACAGAACCACGGTTGCGATAGTATGAGCAGACGCTTTTTATCTCATATGTGAGGAGCACTTTGTAAAGGTTAATGATTTGGGCTTCCAGCTCGCCCCGGATGCCAGAAAGGCCATCATTGGCATTATCTTTTAAGGCAACACCAGATAATTCCCAATACATGTTCATTCTCTTGATAACATATTCGATACCATCACGATTGGCCTTTGTTGCTGCTATGGGATTTTGCATCATCTATGTTATCAGTACACTTAGACTCGGTATGATATCTGTCTCTCTCTCGGGGTAGAATTACCTCAAGCGCCATGCATACACCGGTCCAGGCAAGGGCGGCTTTTGGGACAGCCTGAACAGCATTGGTGATGATATCCTTTGTTGAAATAGCGATGCCAATGACTTCTTTTACCTTTGCCTCTTTCGCCGTCTTGTTCAAGCCATCGTAGATGAGCTGCCGCATCTGATTCCGCCTCGCGTGGGCATCATGCTGTGCAATTATATTCTGCTCTGATCCAGTTGCTTCATTAAGCTTATTAGATAGGATTTTTTCGTAGGCTTGTATTAATGCAGCGTCTTGTTTCTTCAAATCATCATATGCTCGATCCCAGAGGTGCTCAGCCAAGCTGGTGGGTGTGCTGGTAGGTCCAGAGGACGTAGTAGTTAGAACAGGCCCAGTATTCAAATCAGATCCAGCAGGTGCAGTAGATCTAGAGCTTGTTGGCTCATGAAGGCCATCAAGTTGCTTTATCCCCGCGGCCTGTATCCGTGAACTTGTAGTTGTAGATGCATTGTTGCTCCGGGAGAAAACCCTCCTAAACCGGTTGCGAAATCCCGGCTTGGAAGGCATAGGATCGGACGATTAGAAGCCTACTCGAATGCGAGGTCAACGTAATGGGTATGAAGAATGGTGCTTCGATCTTGTTGTCTTCGGTGAGAGGGGGGGATGCGGCCAGTTATGAGGCGGCCAATAGCCGCAAACTGACAGCCATTTGAGATTGGCCCGAACAGAAGAACCCCTGCAAGTTTCTTGGGTTGACGGATCAGTTGCACACTCAGCCATGTTAGTAAATGATTGGCTGATGGCGACCGCGGACTCTGACAGGTCTGCCTTGCTACATGTATTCAACATCTTTAAGTCTGCTATTTAGCACTCTGTGTCTCATATTCGTAGTGCCAATACAGGTAGAAACTGGAGAAATATCGCTATAGTAGCAGATTCTAGAGGAATTTCGCTATAGTAGTAGATATTAGAAAGATGTAGCGATGGTAGTTGATGCTAGAGGAATATATCTATAGCAGCGGATACTGGAGGATAGTGGCGGATAGTAGAGGAGAGTAGGAATAGTAGCAGAAAGTACATATAGGCAGTGATAGCAACAGATGGTCAAGAAACTAGACATCTACTGGCTAATGCCAAGTAGTATTTAGGTAGAAGACAACCTGTGGTAGTACATAAAAGGTTTCAAGTTTCCTTTGTATCCTATTGCAACACTTGAACTACACGCAGTTGCTGTTAAATGACTCCATAGATGTGTACAAGTATCTTCCAATTTCATCAATAACACTGCCCGCCCGATCTAAAAGTTTTGGGTGCTGCTGCTGCAGCTACAGGTCACTGTTTAGTGCTAAAGAAAAACCACTGAACGCCCATCAACCTTAGCTAATCCCTGGCCCATGACATAATAAAGCAGACGCCCCACTGGCTTGCTCACCGCGGGGCAGTACTTTTTTTCTTCTTCGGCGCAAGCTGCTTATCCATATCGCATTATCGAGCAGCGCCAAAATAATATTTTTGCAACCTTGAATCGATCCATCGACATCATCCATCCGCCAGTCCATGACTCCCTGGAGGTGACACACAAGATGCCGTTGATAGACGATGGCTTCGAGGCCCTGCTGGAGCCTTTCTACAACGGCAAGAAGCTGACGGATCCCATCTCGACCAAGGAAGACAAGTTCCAGCTGCTGCCGGCATTCCTCAAGGTTAAAGGTAAAGACTCTCCCTCGCTCTACCAGCCATTCGTTATGACTCTGATCTGATGCTAACATTTCCAAGGCCTTGTGAAGCAGTACGCACAGCTCTTCCACCCTCATCCACCCCGCCACGACGGCGTTTGCTGCAGTCTACTAACTGTCGAGCCAGGCACATTGACTCATACAACTTCTTTGTCGAGACCGAGATCAAGGAAATCGTTCGCGCCAATCGCACCATCCGCAGCGATGTCGACAGCAACTTTTGGCTAGAGTATGTTTGAAAACAGCTCCCATCTGTCATCATCATTTGCTAATTCAATCGTCCAGCTTCACCGATATCCGAGTCGACCAGCCTCGCCGACTGGACTACACTGACTCCAAATCCCGAACTGAAGTCACGCCAATGGAATGCCGACTCCGTGACATGACATATGCCGCTCCCATATTCGTCGATATTGCATATATCCGTGACAAGCAAAAGATTGTCCGCAAAAATGTGCCGCTTGGACGGATGCCCGTCATGCTGAAGAGCTGCAAGTGCCGACTTAGCGGAGCGAACAATTCTCAGATGGAGCAGATGAACGAATGTCCCCTGGACCCTGGTGGCTACTTTATCGTCAATGGCACCGAAAAGGTCATTCTGATTCAGGAGCAGCTCAGCAAGAATCGTGTCATTGTCGAAGCCGACGAGAAGAACGGCGTCATTTCCGCCTCAGTAACCAGTTCCACCCACGAGCGAAAGTCGAAGACATACGTTACATTAAAAAAGGACAAAATCACCCTCACCCACAATATTCTGGTTGAAGGCATCCCTATCGTCATCATTCTGAAAGCTCTAGGAGGTCTTTCGGACTACGAGATTATGCAGCTTGTGGCGGGTTCGGATGGCCGATATCAGGATGAATTCCTTGTCAATTTTGACGAAGCTGCCAAGGCCGGTATCTTTACGCAGCACCAGGCCTTGGAATACATAGGGTCGCGCGTCAAAATGGGCTCGAGGAAGGGCCAATTTGGTGCTCAGGCTCGCCGCAACAACGTTGAAGAAGGACTAGATGCTCTAGCCAATCTTATCATTGCGCATGTCCCCATTGATGGTCTCGATTTCTACCCCAAGGCCATATATGTGGCTATGATGACACGGCGAGTTCTCATGGCCTCTCAGGATCCCAAGTTGGTGGATGATCGAGATTTCGTTGGAAACAAGCGTCTTGAGCTGGCTGGCCAGCTGCTCTCGCTCCTCTTTGAAGATCTTTTCAAGAGATTTATGGGAGAAGTGAAGATGTCAATCGACAAGTTTCTTAAAAAGAATAATCGAGCTGTGCCCTTGGACGCTGTTCACATGATTAGCAATCATGCCAATAGCATTGGCTTGGGAATCAATCGGGCTATTCAATCAGGAAACTGGAGCGTCAAGCGTTTCAACATGAACAGAGCCGGCGTCACTCACGTTCTCAGTCGACTCAGTTACATCAGTGCTCTTGGTATGATGACAAGAATTAGTAGTCAGTTTGAGAAGACTCGAAAAGTGAGTGGGCCTCGAGCTCTTCAGCCTTCACAATGGGGTATGCTTTGCCCCTCTGATACGCCTGAAGGTGAGGCGTGTGGTCTGGTAAAGAACCTTGCTTTGATGACGCACATCACAACAAACGTGGATGAGGCACCTGTGATGCGGTGGATTTTCACCCTTGATGTTGGCGTTGAGCCGATTAGAAACTTTTCAGGTGCTGAGATGCACCGCGAAGGTTCCTACATCATTCACGTCAACGGTACACCATTTGCACTTACCAGATATCCCAAGAGATTTACGCATAGATTCCGTACAATGCGTCGCCGCGGCTGGATCTCGCCCTTTGTCGGCATTCACACCAACTCACACTTCAATGCAATTCACATAGCGACCGATGAAGGTCGTATTTGTCGGCCGTACATCATTGTCAAGAACGGCAAGCAGAAGCTCAAGCCAGAACATCTTCGTCTTCTTCAGATGGGCAAAGTCACCTTTGACGACTTCCTGACAAAGGGTATCGTAGAGTACCTGGATGTCAATGAGGAAAACGATGCTCTCATTACTATCTATGAAGATCAAGTAACAATGAGCACAACCCATCTAGAGATTGAGCCATTCACAATTCTCGGCGCCGTTGCAGGCCTGATCCCCTTCCCGCACCACAACCAATCGCCTCGAAACACCTACCAATGTGCCATGGGTAAACAAGCCATTGGCGCCATTGCACACAACCAGTTCAACCGAATCGATACTCTCCTATACACACTAGTCTACCCTCAACGGCCCATGGTCATCACAAAGACTATTCAGCTTATCCATTACGACAAACTCCCTGCTGGCCAAAACGCCACAGTCGTTGTCATGTCATACTCTGGATACGATATCGAAGACGCTCTGGTCTTGAACAAGGCATCGATTGACCGAGGATTTGGGCGCTGTCAGGTTTTCCGTAAATACACGACTGAGCTTCAGAAATATCCGAACGGGAGGAGAGAGCGAATAGGCGACCCACTCAATGAAATAGACAACGGCGTCATGCGACGAATTAAGAAGCACGAAGCGCTAGATGATGATGGCCTGGCCATTGTTGGTCAAAGAATTCATTCAGGAGAAGCAATGGTCAAGAAGGAGACACCTCTCGATATGACAACAACGGGTATTGGTCTTGATCGTGGACCCAGCGAGTACCGCGACACCGCAGTTTCATACCGTATCGCTGATCCGGCTTACATCGACAAGGTCATGATCTCGCAGACAGAAAAGGATACGACGGTCATCAAGGTTCAGACGAGACAAACTCGTAGACCCGAACTTGGTGACAAGTTCTCTTCTCGTCACGGACAAAAGGGTGTCGTGGGCATCATTGTCGACCAAGAAGACATGCCATTTGCCGATAGCGGTCTGTGCCCTGATATTATCATGAACCCGCACGGTTTCCCCTCTCGAATGACAGTCGGCAAGCTGCTTGAATGCTTGACGGGCAAAGCATCCATTGTTCACGGCCGCAAAGAGTATGGGTTCGGCGACGCCTTCCGGTCTCACCCCGTTGAGCAAGTAAGCAAGGTCTTGGTTGATCACGGCTTCTCGTGGGAGGGCAAGGATTACTTCACATCTGGTATCACCGGAGAGCCGCTTGAGGCGTACATTTTCAACGGCCCAATCTACTACCAGCGTCTGAAGCACATGGTGCAGGATAAGATGCACTCTCGTGCCCGTGGTCCTAGAGCCATCTTGACTCGACAACCTACCGAAGGTCGATCACGAGATGGTGGTCTACGTCTGGGAGAGATGGAACGTGATTGTCTAATCGCCTATGGCGCTTCTCAGCTTCTCTTGGAACGACTCATGTTGAGTTCCGATGGAGTCATGATTGACATTTGCCAGCAGTGTGGTCTTTTTGGATACCGGGGATACTGTGGCACGTGTAAGAGCACAAGAGAGGTGACGAAGATGCAGATGCCGTATGCTGCCAAGCTGCTGGTACAAGAATTAATCAGCATGAATGTCGGAGTACGACTGCAGCTGGAGGACGAGTTCCCTCATCCTAGTTAGCTAGATAAATAAGAAGAACTTTCGTACTCTTTCGTATAGAGTATGATGTATAAATGATATAAGCAGACTGTATATGTACGCAATAAACCAAATGAAGAATTCCTCTACTGATAAACGGCCTGCTTGTGATTCGAATTGGCATTTCTCCTTCTTTTCCTGTTTCTCATGTCATTCTCAGAACAGTGCTATATCACCACAGCTAGTTTTGCTTTATCCTTCTTCACAGACTTCAGCCCCGTCATTGTCACCTCATATTCCGTCGCATTCTCAATGCCCTGCCCCGAAGCAGCCACATGCGGCGCAAACACGACCTTCATCCACCTCTTCCAGGTCTTGAGCGTCGGCGATCCCACATCCACATCATCGTCCGCAGAAATAGGAGCGGCTATCCTCGTGGGGCGGCCATACACAGGTCGCTTGTAGAGCGCTACGCGACAAGATATCTGAGTAGACCAGACAAGCCCCAAACTCGGGGTTTTCAGAGAGCTAGAGCTGCGGGGGTCGTCGCCCCAGCCGGTGAACCAGCGCTGCTGGTGATCTAGCGCAAGGGCGGGAGAAGCAGGCTGTTCGTCGTCTGGAAATGAAAAGGAGAAGAGCATGGAGGATGAGGGCGTGCTGGAGAGGTTCGGTATGGTTGATGGAGGGGGCATGCTTCGTGAAGCTAGGGGGCTCTCTAGGTGAGATGGCGACATGCCGCTTCTCATGGCAAGCGGGCGAGGGATGGAGGGCGTGGTGGAGGATGCGAAGCGGTCGGCGACTTGATTTGCTACAACAATGGCAATGTTGTGTCTTCGAGCAAGACCGCGAAGTAGGGCGCCTAGTCGGATGAGCTCAGCGCTGCGCGTGGCCATGTTAGAGCCATGGGAGCCCTGGCGTTCGAATTCGGCACGATAGTTGGCAGCCACAGAGTCGATTATCATGAGGCCTATATCATGTCTGGATAGCAGCACGGGTACCTGATATTCCAAGATGTGGTCCTGAGACTCAAGGTCAGGAGTGACGGCGCTGTGGATGCCATCTAGAGACGCTGGAGTTCCTGCTTCGCTGGCTTCTTGTAGAATCGTATTCCCTTCGAGCATCTGGGCTAGACGCCTAGTTGCGAGTCCAGATTCCGTTGAGATGTAGAGAGCTTGCTTGCCCAGTCCGCGAGGAGCGGGGAGTTGTACGGCTAGACATAGTGAGAGGAGGAACTGTGTCTTGCCCACCCCACTCTCGCCAGTAAATTCTGTGATGTGACCAACGGGCACGCCACCTCCGAGTGCTTCATCTAATCCATCGTCTAGGGTGCTGATAAACTCATCGGAGGTAGTTGATGTGGGTTGTTGTGGCTGCTTCTCTTCAGTTGAGGACGGCGGTGGCGAAGACGGCGGTGGTGCAAGCGGCCTGCTAGAAGCAAGGTCGTCCGATAAAGAGGCCTGTATTGCAGCAAGAAAACGCCTCAAGTCGATTATTGGTAGTTGAGTCCGCTTTGCTAAGTCCGCCGGGTGTGTAGTGAGAAGATCGGTAGTTGTGAGGGCGTGTCGTTCGATAGTCGGAATAAGAGCAGCAAAAGCAGAAAGGGGAAAAGAGGGAAGAATGTGGAGGAGGTCCGTCATTTGAATAAAGGCGTCCACAACATATACTTAAAGCACAAAAACACAAACGATTCAAAGCAAGCTGAACCACGTCCTTTGGCGAACAAAAATGCAGGGTGGAGGAGAGAGGGTGTAAGATGATAGGGCCGGATGCTCGTAGCTCAGAGGATTTTTGCACCAGTACTGCAACAACGTTGTGCTATGCTACGCTATTCCATGTCATGTCTTGCATGTGGCGTCCTGAGACAGTTTCCTTTTGTTTTGTGTCTGGCCAGAGCCTTGTTTTGATGCGCTAATGCCGCCCTCGTGCGTGGGTATATAGATTAACGAGGCCGCTACAGCTTTGTGGGTTGGGGGCTCCAGCTGTACTCCAAGCGAGAAGCGCGTAAGGCTGGCCAACACAGATCGATCTTGATTATTGCCTCTTGTATATATATCGAGGTGAGTTGTCAACACCAATGGATCCCTGGTTGAGGTGCTGCTGCTTGATCTGGTAACGTGGTGTTTTCTGCGTGAAGCAAACCACCGTGATGCCTCTTCACGCCTACCCTGCACTCTGGCCGAATTCTGCTTAGTCACACGCATAACCGTATGCACAAGCGCAAAGTTCTGACTCGGATCTCGCACAACTTCTCTTGCGTCCTGCATCCGCGCTGGTCAAACGGAGTAACTCAGCTTTTTTACCCCAACCTATTTTCGCCTATTTTCGCGCCTAGTTGCAAGCCCGATCCCTGTCCGGGTTCCGCTTTGCAACAATTCGTCGATTCAGCCTCACATCCAATTCTCTCAAGTCTCGGATCCTCGAGCTACCGGTGAGCCTGTAAGGGTCTAGCAGACTAAAAAGTGAGGCGGCTTAACAGTCGAAGCAAGGGTGTGAGCTACAGATGGCGGTAAAAAAAGAAAAAAACAAGAAGATCGCTGAGAAAAAAACAAGACTACTGCGCCCTTGCGATAGCTCGGCTGGGCGGTATGAGAGAGCGGCGAGACTTGACAGACTCGGGTACAGGATGATCGCGGTGAAGGCACTGGAATCAGTCGGAAAAATCAAGCATCAATTCCACCGAAATTGCTGTATTTCTGACATCGACGGCAAGCCTCTTCAGAATGTCTCAGAGAGCTAGCTCTGGAAATTGACACAGAACCCGAGACGCTTCGACCACCACGCGATGGTGCGATGGGTGCGATGGCGCTGCGGCAGATTCTGACAGGGCATCAATCCCACGCTATTATGGGCAGGGCAGCTTAACCCGGCCGTGGCTAGTGGGTGGGCAGCTAAAGTTGTTTGTTGGACAGGCTGTGCTGCTGATCGCGCATGTGTTGCCATTATCAGTTGTGCCGGCCCCTCTCATTTCCACAATTGTTCCTCCGTCTTATTCGACAACTATAAAAGCTTGTTCCCGATTTAGACTCGGCGTCGATAGGAGCTCTGGTTCCGCGGTTTGGAGCTTTCCGCGCTTGAGGGGATGGAAGACGAATGCCCTGATGCGTGGGAGACGCGGTTAGGCATCAAAGTCCGTGCTTGATTTGTCAATGATGGACAAGCGGCTCATGAGGGATTCCGGTGCCGGGCCTCGCGGATGAGGCGACTCTGTGCGCAGCGTCATGGTCCCTGCGTTGTTCAAGCGGGGGGCCTGTTGATGCCATGGCTATCATTGCGATATTGGTTCCTCGCCCACCACTTTGCGGCTGCGGCTGCGCTTGTGGCAAACTATCAAGCAATGGCTTCAGATCTTGTGGCTTGGACTACGGGATGTCAAGCTCTGCTTTAAGTTGTGACGCCCAGGGGACCAACACAACTCGTAGACGATTGTTGCGATCAACCACGCAAAAGAGATGCTCTGATTCTGGCTGGGCGGCAATCATGTTTTGTCACTATCCTGCATGGAGCTGACGCCCTTCCGGCCCCCCTGTCGTTTTGCCTGGCGCACAATCGCCGGGTGGTCTCATGGATCTAGGATCTATTTGCTGTTAGCGTGCTGCTCTCATTCAGCTCGTGCAAGCCACCAATCCGACGACACGACGTCTTGCGGTGATGGCACCTTTACACACAACACCCATGTCCTCCTACAACCAGCCTTTCGACTAGTAGGCGAGCTAACTTGAGGCTGAATGGAGCGGAGGATGCAGTTGTACCAATGCAAGTACCAGTAAAGCGGGCTGGGCAGCTACAATTCATCAAACCGGACGGGGACTATACCTCAGTAGCTCGGGCATATTTTGTGCTTTCTGTGCCTTGGCCCCTTTGTGCTATCACTGGTGCAATAAAACCATTTGGGTGTGCCCCCAAACCAGACCGTCTCCCCTTTCCTCTGCTCCTTCTTGTCCTCAGTACTCGGTGAAGCCAGCTTTTTGAGACACGGCATTGTCAACCCTCCTGTCGAAAAACAGCATCGCTTTGAAGCCTAGCCTAGCTATGATGAACAAGGCAACAAGTGTTTATGCCACTCTCGCGGCTCTGTTAGCCGCTGCCGATGCTCGCAACTTGAACAAGCTTCCTAGAGCAACTGCTGCTTCGGATTATGCCTTTGATGGCTTCACTCCCAAGCCGACTGATGCTGTCAATTTCCCCTTCCATCAGGCTCTTCAGCGCCGAGCTGGCTCATCATCAACATCCAGCCCCGAGGTTGTCTATATTGCCCCTGATGCCACTTGCGGTTACATTTCTGGCCTTGCTGGCGCGGGATATACTTGTGGTGTTTCGGCAACATGTGTTTTCTTCACATCATCGGCTGCTGGTCCGGGACATGTCGCCTGCTGTAACTCGCAGGATTGCAATGCCAGAAACGTTTGCATTGACTACGAGGGCTACTTTAGCCAAAGCAAGTGTAACGATGGCTGCAAGGTCGATACCTTCACTCTCAAGTGGTATGTTGTTTCTCTTGCCTGTTTGTAATTTGCATCTTTGGGTGTTGGCTAACATTATTATCATCAACAGCACCAACTCAGCGCTGCCCTACTGCAACACAATCTCCTTCCCTGGAGATATCATGGACGTCTTTTGCAACAATGCTCAGATCACGGAGGTGCAGGCTGCTCTGACCACATACCGTGGCGAGTCTTCCAGGAGGTTTTCACCTCTCACATTGACGAGCAATTCTCCTCAAAGCACTATCGCCAATGACTTTACTTCTTCTTCCACCGAGTCATCTCCTTCTAGCACATCAGAGACTGCCCCAGCAACGACAACTCCTGCTCCCTCTAGCGGCGGCGGCGGCGGCTCCAACACTGGTGCCATTGTCGGAGGTGTCGTTGGAGGCGTTGGCGGTCTTGGTCTGATTGGCCTCGCTGCGTTCTTCTTCCTCCGCCGCAAGAAGACCCATTCGGCTGTCCCGCAGGAGCAAACGCCCCAAGTTCCTCCCGTCTATCCACCTCCTCCTGGCATGCAGCAGACACCCCAGGGCCCATACGATCCCAAGTTCGCCGCGGCTACGGCGCAATACCCGCAGTACCAGCAGCAGGGATACTACCCTACTCCCGAAGGCCACACCATCTCTCCCATCGATCCTCGATACAGCACTGTCACGTCAAGTACCAGCCCGGTCCCATCTGGCGGCTACGCGGCTCCTGGACCCGGATCTTTCCAGCCCCAGGAGAATGTTATCCACGAGGCTCCGGCGCAGAACTCCGGCGACCACCGCGGCGAGATGCATGAGCTTGCTTAGACGGCAGCGATAATTAAGCGGGCAATGGTTTGACGAAGCTAATACTATACAAGAAGAAAATGCGGGATGAGATGAGGAGCAAGTATATACAAGTTGGCGTTTTGTGGGGTTTTGAGCTTTTGTCTTTGCATTGAGTGGCCGGAGTTGACTAAAACCCCTGGGTCCCTCTTTAAATACGTTTGTGTTTTTACCGCAGAAGGACGTGAGCGGTCTTAATGCTGTTCATTTTTGTGATATCATTAATTACATACTTGGCGAGGAATGATTGTCATTTATTATCAGTTGTTGAAGCCCGCTACTGTATTATTGTGGATATTCTGCCAGCGCATATTTGCATACTACGCGGCGACGATCTTTGTTGTATACAATTGGCAAAAAGATACAGATGAGAATGACGATGAATTTGTGGATACTATTAAGTTATGTGATATCTTGGGGAATCATTATCGACAATGCCTTGATCTGTCACTGAAACATGGTGAATTAATCCACTATATAAGCATTGCTGTTGTGTGGAGTTTTAACGGAGTAGATTGAGGCTTAGATGTGGATGTACTTTTGGGGTTTTTGAGATGACGAGGCAGAACAGAATTATGCCTGTTTGTGGCCCTTGTTTGTGAGGTTAGAGCATTGCTTAGTACGGGCTGTTTTGCGGATGAGATGGAGAGAATGGCTTACAATGGGTGATGTTAAAGGCAGCAGCTCTGAGCTACTGGGTTTGGAGACCCGATCATGTTTGGATAGTTGAGAGTCTTCAGTTTCATGTTATTGAAGCTTACGGTTGTATACTTCTATTTACATCTGCCAGATCTATCTACATCTGCCAGATCTATCTACATCTACTAGATCTATCTACATCTACTAGATGTACTGATTTAACCAAGCAATCGTCTTCTTAAAGCCCGAAATTTGTGACCGAGCAACGCTTGTGACCGAACATGCCATGCTTTCGCCTGCTCATAGAGTTCGTCGAACTCGGCAGTGGCATTGGAGTTGAAAAGGGTAAGAGCACCTTGAGAGTGGCCGCCAGCTGCCAAGTCAAACAAGGCCCCCACGTTTCCACTGCCGCAGCAATTCACTTCACTCTGCCTCTCCCTCCTTCTCCCTCTTCCTTTCCCTTCTCTTCCTTTCTTTTCTCTTCCAAGGTTCTCTTCTTTTCTTCTCTCGACAAGAACACCATCATCTCCACCAAGATACGCGCGTTTCGCCGACTGATTTCTCATCAGCCCGAATATTCTAGGCCAGAGTTCTCTTCTGGTGTACCAACTTGACTCCCCATTTTCTTCTACTGCTGGCTGAATATTGCCAACCTTTGCCCTTAAGAAGATAGATGAACTAAGTAGGTTTCATCTACTCCATAGTTACGAACATACTAACTTGCTATCAACTTGATATAGAATTTTCTCAGGCAAGTATGTAATTACCATCCTCACCCACCCCTCTTCGCTTGCTCTAGGTAATCCGAAGCTTCAGCTAATCACCTAGTCTGACTAGCAATCCCCAAGTAAGATTCCATTCTTTCAAGTAGTAGCTGATATTCTAGCTCGGCTAACACTTTCCCTCTTTGCCTAGCCATGACGGCAAGTTCAATACTATACCACCTCCATTGTTGTATTCATGAATCCATCGCTAAATTTCTCAAAGAACAAGACACTGGTAAGTTATTATGCCCCAACAAAGCGTCTCTTGCTCTTTCCGATTCCATACCCGTCTTTATTTCTCTACCACACACGAGTGCGCTCTATAGATTAATCATCATGTTGAAATGCTGACACCTGTATTTCCAGAAACGCAAGAACGTATGCTCAACTCCTCTCCTCCAACGCGCTTCCTACATATACAACATTATACTAAGCCGATCACAGGATTCCAAGCAGGCGAACCCCCGCCCTGCTCCGGTACGCTATCAACAATCACGGAATCAGTGCCTCTGTTCTCAATGCTCACTACTTCTACAGCCCCCTCCCGCCGCCGCCCGGCTCCCTCCCGCAGGGGAGTTGGTCAGTTTAGAATGTGTCACTATATTGAGTTGTATATACTGGCATTTTGGTTGCCAGCCCGAGCCCAAGACGAAGGAAGTAAGTTACTTTTGGCCGCTGCTTTTAGGTCTTTATGCTGATTAATATTCCAGGGGGCTCTCCATTTTATGAAGGTATTATAACATTTATACTGGCTGGTTTTTCTCTCTTATACTGACATGACTATAACTTCATAAAGAGCGTGCGGCGGTATGAACTATGCTACCTGTGACCGGTAAAAAAAATGTTAACCAGAAACACCCAACTATCAGAGACACCACGCGCAGATTGCTGTATGTTTGGAATAACAATGATGAGAGTTTACTTGTCAGGCAGCTAACTATAAGACTTAGAAATTCACTAAATATCGCGATGTAAGTGTCTCTTACTTATTACTTTAGATACATTTACTTATTAACATACCAATCAGAGCGATCACGATGCTGCGGCCGTAAGACAACCCCATTATTTGGAATTATTCACAAGCTGACAGATCATATTATAGCAACTTTTGCGCGATGCCAATGTAAGAGTAAAAGTATGATGGACCTTTGTGCTATTACTAACTGCTAGTAGAAGTTGCCAGAACAAATGCTAACTAGAAACACACTCAACTATCAGAGGCACCATGCGCAGATCGCTGTATGTTTATAATATGGATGAGGTGTTCAGCATCCCAGTAACTGCGTGGAGTTCGTGGTCAGAGGAGGATACCGAAAGCCTTGTATTTGCTATTACGGATACTAAACACCCACCTATGGTAGTAGATGCCTGTTTTTCATATATCTGCTACTATCTACTACTTTCTGTTATTATCTCTACTTACCTCTGGTATCTACTACTATACCTGCATTACTCTAGTATCCGTTATCGCAGCTATATTCTTCTTACGTCTTGTAATATTACCAATTCTTGATTTGAAACACGGCATGCTGGACAGCAAGCCTGAAGTGCGAAGCTATTTATGTCGCCACTACCTAAAAACATGCAGATGATGCCAAAATACTAGTGGGTAAATAATAAATACCTGGAACGTTTCGGTATGATTCCGAAGCTGTGAAATGTAAAATGGGGGATTGTGTAAAGGACGAGCTGGGTGACCAGATTCACCTATTGGCCATCCAAAGTTGAGCCCACAGGTACTAACATTATACTCCGTTATCTATTCTCAAGTATTCGCATCAATTAGTATAATTCCATCGGTGCATGGTTGAAGCTGAAAATGGGTCTCCTCTCAAACATCAATTGATCTCCGCAGGTGTATACCCGGCCCTCCGTCAAATCTCATCAGAGCAGGCTCAGATCGATGAGTATGATGTAATTTAAAGTCTTTTATGAGCACAAAGCAATTTTAAAAGGCCATCACAAGTCACTGAGCCAGATATGACGGTTATTATGGACAGGGATTATACAAACTTCAGAGCATCACATTGCTGACATCAGGACCATCATAAGACATTGGACTATGGATATCATGACGAAGACTGAGCTTTTCATTCGTACACAAACGGTGACAGCACTTCTAGAATTAACTCCCAAACTTCAGCATATGATTTCATGTATTACTATACGCGGATATGACATGCCGCCAGATCATCGCCCGCCCGCCCCAGCCGTTCGAGCATTAACTTTGCACCTGCGCCACATCTCGACACGTAAGGAATTCGCATACCACGGATCTCCATGACGGCGATATTACAACATGGCAAATAGTGGCGTTGTTACCTCATATTGATGTCTTGATAAAATGGTAGAGACACGTCATCTAGGCTGGGCTTGTTGAGAGAGTTGTGGAGAGCGTTTGGGGAAGTATGGCAGACACGCGCGTTGATCGAGTGACAGTGTGACAGGCTCCGGGTGTATCGGCACATTTTCATGTGAATGAGTGGGAATAGTTATTGGGAGATATAAGGACTGGGCAATTTTGTGTATTCTCAGGAATGCAAATAGAAGTGCTCTGATGTTGACTCTTACAACGTTTTGCTTCGCGTCAGAAACGAAGCCATCATGATTTCCAAGGCGATACTCAATTGCGCCGGGCTTTTCGCCCTCTCGAACCTGCTGCCCGTCCAGGCTATCCCAAGAGAATACACTCCAACAACCACCTTTTCTGCCGCTGAAACTGTGACTCCAGCTGTGGTGACTCAGAGCAATGTTACCTCTCATGGCCCCTTTACCGGACCGCCAGCAACTACCACCGGGGCTCTCTCAACTTCGGTTTTAGCCTCTGCGATACTCCCTCGACCTCCTGCTCCGGGGTCGTTCAATTACACAGCTGATGGCAAGCTTCACGGCCCCGAGCCTGCACCGTTTACTCCCAACGGCGGCATCGGGACTAATGGCTCTGCCCCGGTATACCGAGTCCAAAGTGATTACGACTACCAGTCACTCGCTTTGGCTCTCTACCAGGAATGGATAGAACTCGACTTGTTTCACTGGGGTTTAAAAAATTTTACGACCAAACAGTTTGAGGCGAACGGGATCAACGCCAAGGACAGGTTCCTCATTGAGTACATGGCCGACCAGGAGATTGGACATGCCACTGTTCTCACCAACATGCTCGGTCCGCAGGCACCCAAGCAGTGTACTTACAACTACCCTGTTTCCAATGTCCGGGAATTCATCGATTTTAACCAAAAACTTACACGGTGGGGAGAGGCGGGCGTTTACGGCTTTCTGCCACACTTGAACTCTGGTCCGGCAGCCCAATTACTGCTCCAGAGCATCACGATTGAAGCTCGCCAGCAACTCATCTTCCGTCAGTTCGGCGGGCAGTTCCCCATGCCGGAATGGCATACACCTGGAATACCCCAGAGTTGGGCATGGTCTCTGTTGGCGCCGTACATCTCAAGCTGTCCTTTAAACCAGACAAGATTGGTGTGGCAGAACTTCCCTGCGCTGTATATCCTCAATCAGCCCAATCCAGCTCGCATCAATGCCTCTGCCGCGTTCAACGAGACCACTGGCGGCTGGGCCAACACTCTGTCTACCAAAAACATCTCCAGTTCTCAGCTTTGCTTCAATGCGACCAACAAGACGCTAGACTGCTCGCCAGCCATCACCCAGAATCGCAGCATCCCACTTTCATACCCAGGCCGCCAGGTTTTCTTGCGCTGGGACAACCCAGGGCAGTTAGTCGGACCAAACAACAGCTATGTGACTTCTACCACGGTGAGACGGCCCAGGTTTGCGGCTTGGGTATCGCAGCTGAACGTCACGTACTCGCCACTGCTCAACGTGAGTCAGCTAGGCAATACGGCGTTCACATTCCAACCCAATGTGTCGACATGGGATCATGATCCGGCCATCAATGGGACAATGTTCCTCGCACTCACGGATACAAATCTGCCTGTCACGCCATACAATTTAAGTCTTATTAACCCTCATGTCGCCGCTCTTGCGGTGTATCAGGCTGGTTAGGTACATACTCTGCAAGTGATGGAAAGAACTCTAGTTCTATAGATTTACCATATCTGTCATGAGCTGGATTCATGTCATTAATCTAGTAGATTTATGTAAGTTCTGTTAGATAATACGTGTGGAATACGCAAACTAGGGGCAGCTTCTGGAGTGTTCTCCGTCATCGTTGTGTGATGCTGAATTGCAACGACTCAGTCTATAAGCAACTATGTATCATACTATCGTCATTTCATGATTGAATTTAGTTATAACTACGTTGATATTGTACTTAACACTCAATGAAACCATGCACAATATGGTATATGTACTGACATATATTACTGACACGTACAAACTGCGACTTGTATGTATTTATCGGTATAGACACGCGCACATCATCTGTCATACGGCGGTAGGCCTAACTTCAAGAATTTTTTTGAGCCTCTTGGCCACAATCGTTCGTGAGAGTGAACTCTCCTGTCTGAAGCCCAAGATACAAAACTTTTACTCTATGCATGCGATCATAAGCAACGAGGAATCTCAAAGACAGCATTACGAGAACTTTTTACGATTTCCACCTTGCTACTGACTTTGGCACAAATCTCCAATGCCCGGTCCAGCTACTTGAAGTATCAATTTTGTGTATCTAAGTCTACTTGAAAAATAGGCCAGTGGGTAGATATTCGAAGACCGCTAAGTGACCATACAATATATGAGCAAATAAACCGACTCTCTATTAACTTTAATAGATGAACCACACCATTGACTCGAGACGGACATTGGCGTTGCGGTGTCTGCCACCTATCCAGCTCACCAAGTGTTTACAATATTGACAATATATCTCTAGTGGCTCTATAGTTGCAATTGCGCTATGGAAGGCACTTGTAAGTCGAAAAGCCTGAAGCGGGTATCGTATCGGTTGATAGCTAAGTGTCACTGGGAAAAAGTAAAGGAGCATACGAACAGAAAAAGGGCTATAAGGGGTTGGTCATACAAATCGAGAGAAAATAAACCCGTCGTGTTTAGGTCGAAACAATAGCATGGTATGTCTCTTTTTGTTCAGTGACTTGTTCAAATGAACTTGATGCTCTATATCTATAAAAAGCATGGCATTTACCCTGGATACCCCTCTGTCGTCGGTCGAATATTAATAGTAAAACTACTGGATCTTGTAAACTCAATCATAACGGGGCTTATTTACTTCACACATCATGCCCTCCACAGAACTTTGACTAAACTTTGCTCAACTTTAATCGTATTTGGGTCCCCAGAAGATGGGGAATCAGCATTCACCCCAATTTCTTCTAGTACACATATCCAGGCTTTGCTTATAGTGGCTTCACGTTCACCGTCAACCACCTAAACGCAAACAAGACACAATGACCATCACTTATTACTAACACCAACATGTCAATTTAGGTCAACCGGAAGAGATTTTGCTCCAGACCGCCGTACGTCCGAAGCAAACGTAGACTATATGTATCATCCAGCCATTGCTAATTCCCATTGACGTCCAAAACAGCATGACCGGAAGCTTCCCGATGCAACAGCGGCACGTTTTAAAAGGGGGGATAAAAGGCGGATAAAGGGATTCGTCACATCAGGATATATACTTGCTTAGGCAAAAATCGACGGGCCTCTTAGACGCGGGTATTTGGTAACGAGGGATCTGGATACGGGTTTCCGTGCCTAAATACATCGAAAAGGGAATTCGAGAAGGCAATGTACGCTGCTCTCGGAGTTAGTAATAGGTGCTGACCGTTGTGTCTTGTATACTCCGATCATGCCATTGACAGTAGCAACTAGCCAAAGTGGCTAGAACAGGATGATAAAGCATGCGGAGAGTAATGAGTCGAGGCATTGGGTATAAGTGACACCACACATACATGTACCTTGCCATTGATGCCGGAAAGATAAAGAGGAGTGGCATGTCAAGTGGTTCAAGTGGTGTATCACCAAGTTTTGTATCTCCTCGTCAGCTCAGGCACGTCCATGTTACCCATGTTAGCATCCAACAAATGAGTACACTCGCATACTTGAGATCACAGTCTCCCTCTCTCGTTCTCATATCCCAACACTCGCCTCACAATCGTCTCTCCTCAGGACAAGCCAGTATTCGTATACAGAAACGACATCTGGTTCATCATCACAATCATATAGATTGCCTTTGCTGTCGCGCGTTGGGCTCTCTGGCATCAATTTTTAATTAACGTTTATGCACATGTACAAGCAGGTATGCCAAACGTGGTCCACACCTCCAACTTGTTGTCACCATCGCACCAATGACAAACTAGTGCTTTTCCTGCTCCAGATATAAAGTATCCGAATCACTATTTGGGCCGATAACGAGAGGGCTTGCTTAGCAGTAGAGAGATGGTGGATGGATGGATAGCTTGTAACTTGTGTGATGATTGTCTGTAAGCTTTAGCACGGTCAACACTTCATGCTTCTTTACCTCTGTACCTGTGTAGAGTCAACCATCAACAGCAAGTAAAACTGTGGTAGTACATTCGACCGGGCAGCAGATCCTTGGTGCTTAATTGAACCGCATCTATGGCGATGCATCATGTTGGTAGATCCATCTCTAGGTTTAATCCAGCCTAGCCCGCTCAGCTCTCACATCTGATGACGAAATTGCGTCGGGCAGACAGACCGAGAACAGCCTCTTGCGGGTCGACGGAGGCAGGAGGCGGCTATCTCGGCCAACGAAAGGCCTCAGAAATGCGTGACAAGTTGAGGTTGAGCAGCTTTCCTTGCGACCCCGCACGTCCAACTGAAGGCCTCTCGTAATTCTATACATGTATCAAATGCCAGCGCCTTTTTTTGGAGGCTTGGCCTGATGTGAGCGCACAGACTCAGCGTCGACTGTCGCTGCAGTCTCTGTTCTTGTGCTCGTGCTCGTGCTTGTGCTCATGCATGTGCTTACGGTGTCTGTGGCAGTTCACTAGGTAAGCGTAGATTGCCAGAGGTGCTAGGTGGTACTGGCAACTGGAAGAGCTGTCTGTTACGCATGAACAGAGAACGCATGCACCACATACATACATACGTGCATACTTGCTGCCACGACGGCCCTCCCCAGAGAGAGTTCAGCCTCTGTGGCCAGAGCAAGCCTTGATACGGACACAGAGCAGAGCAGAGCTTCAGCCAGCCATCCAGCTGCGCACACGTGCCTGGCTTGTCTCCGGATAGGGCATTCTCCAAGACGTGCAACTGTCCGGCCCCTGTGTCTGGTTGGCGAGCGACCTTCCAATGCCATCAAGTCAGCAGCCAGATCCGACCAGGATGCCAGACCAGGATATCAAGGCCCCTCGTTTCCTTGCCTCTCCCATCAACTTTAGCGCGCAACAAAGTGATCGTTGGCTAGCCGAGTGGGGGCCTGGATTCGGACCTGGCGTTGAGCCACGCTCAGATGGTTCGCATATCGAGAGTGTCGGAAGAGGCGTTTGGGTTTCAGCAGTCGGGGCTACCCGCATCAACCGCGTTGTGGAACGTTCAAGGCTGGCTTCGAATCTTTGCGATGGTGTGCGTCTCTTTTTTAGAAGTCTCCGTACCCTTGAAAGAGAGAGGCAGATGATGCTTTTGTTCTTGGATCGTCTCGTCGTTGCTCAAGGGGCGTAAGAGCGAGTAATACGGATTGAGATGTCTCCGATTTTTGTCGCCCGCAATGACGAGTCGCTTGCCGGCGTTTGGATGGGTCTGGCTGCGCGAATGAGTCGCACCTACGACTTATTTAGCGGGCTTGCCAGGGAGCGGATATGTAAGCAGAAGCAAAAAAAAAAAAAAAAAAAAAAAAAAAAAAAAAAGAAAGATAGAAGACAAGTTTGAAAAGAAATGTGAAAATTTTGAGATGGTGAACTTGGGAAATGCAGCTGAGGCTTGGAAATCTTGATACATCACATGGCATTTATAATCCAAGTAGGTGCCTCCCAGTTAATTCTAGAGGTAGAGATTACTTGAATAGTGCAGGCAACGTCCATATAATCTTGGTAGTGGGTAACATTGAGCTCTACAAGTGCCTGCAAACTTCCAAGTGATACCCTGGAGTAATTATTTAGCCAGCTGCCGAACCTTTTTTTTTTTTTTTTTCAAGGTCAGCATGGCGAGGCTCTTTAGGGTGATGATGAGGCTGAGGCTCACGAGTACCGACTGAAATGGAATCAATGCAAATTCTTTCGACCCCTCACCGACTTTTACAAAGATTGCCTGCTAATACGCCTGGAGGCGGAGCGAGGCATGTAAAATGGAAAGTGAAAATAAGGCCACGAGTGGAAGACGGAGTTTGGACTTTAATTCAGGTACTATTCTAGTACTTGCTTCTGTTTGTTGGAAAGGTTATGAGGCGGGGTCAAATTAAGCCATGCAAGGTACTCCCTCTCGGCTCAGCCTCCCAAACATTGAACAACATCGGCGAGATGCTGCAAGAGCTCAGCGCATTGATATTCATTTAGGTATCCATTGATCTGAGACCCAGTAGGCGTCATCTCCTAAAGATCAGGTTCTCAAGATTCTGTCTATCTGCCCATGGAACAGCCTTGGACACACGCATGCCACTCTTCTGGCTCCCACCAGCCAGTGTGCCTTTTAACAGAACAAACCGGCCTCTCTACTCCGTACCTTGCTACTCGTTACATGTTAAAGCTGGTGCCTACGAATCTAGTTGGACAATTCATATAACAGCACACGCACTATTCATGCATCTAGCCATGAGGGGCAGGCGGGGGATCCAAAACGGCATGGATACTGGTTGGTGATCCTTCAGGTTAGCAGCTCTGTCGGATGCTGGCTTGCTGTTCAGACCGTTGCCACCACTGCCGATGCGATTCCGGCCTTGCCAAACTCCTCAGTAGCACAAGCACTGGCTCTGGCTCTGGCTATGTCCAGGAAGGTCTCATAATTCCGGTAGACCAATGCATGTATGCGACCAGGATCTTGAGCGTCCAATTGCAGCAGCTCGAGAGCACGTCGGCAAGTGGCGTTCCAGGTTAAGGTGAGGAGGCCATCTTGGCTGCCAATTGGTAATGGGCAATTGGAAGCCCAAGTTGTTTGTTGGGCTTGAATGCCGGCGGCTTATTACCTACTAGTATTACTACCTTGTAGCTACCTATAGTCGGCAATATATACGAGGGGCTGGCGCCTTGGTACCTTTGAAGAGCAGCATCTTGCTGGATAAACTGGCCTGAGGTGCATTTCCCCAGGTTCGCGTGCGTGTATCCGGTGTTCCGCTCCTTTGCTTCGCCATGCCAGTCGGTACCTGTACATTGAGAGTGTTAGAATTGACCAATACACTGTGATGCCACCTACCAGTTGTCTCGATGCTTGATCCTGATCCAGGTACATGTACCAACAGCGTGTCTTGTCTGCCTCGACAATGCGTCAGCATGCAATGAAGACGCACTTGAGTTGCAAACAACTCATCCGTGCAGATGACATACAGCTGCCACGATATCCATTACCCTACAACATGCATGTATGTACATGTACAGTACATGCAAACCATTGGACATTAAGATGGCTGCAGAGCCCGGCACTCTGCCTCGCTTGTCTTGAGGCACATGTACCGCATAAGTACAGGTATCCGTACAGCTGGGGCTCCGAATGCACTCCAGCTACATACACGAAACGACACGACCGTATATGCTGCATGTACTCGTAGGGAGCACTGGCTATTCTACCATATGTGATGGCTCAATTGCTGTCTTCTTCTTTATCCATCCATCCATGGGAGGGTGACAGCCACTTGTCCCGAGTCAATCCCCCTTCTGGCAGGTCTTGCGCTAAGGCCATCCCAAATGAACTCGACTCGGCCAAATTTTTTTCTCCCCATTAGCATCGCCTCCGAGGGCTTCGGATTTCCCCTGAGTCCAGCAAAACCTTAAAGGAGCCAAGTGGAGGAGCAGAGCAGTGAATCAAATTAAATCTGGAAGCAAATGCAATCTCAATTAGCAAAAGCCGGAGAATTACGCCTGATTTGCACGGCACTCAGCGGCCCATGTGCTACTAATGAGTTCAGCCGCGTAATGATAGGCTCGCAGGTATATTCGAGACCCAAGAAGATAGACAGACGCTGGCACATACGGTACACCCTTTACACCCAGATTACACCGGAGACAACTAGACCGCCGCATTGCTGCCTCGCTCCGGGACCACAGCCACGTAGAAAGCAAGGCAATTCCAACACGAGTTGTATCTGTACCAAGTACCAAGTAATACAGAGTACCTCAGGCTCAATCGATGGATCACATCGTTTCCCTTCACCGGCATAACAACGACGCCGCGGCCTGATTGGCGCTGTAGCCCAGTGGCGTCGCCTCCTGCGCTCACTAAACCTGCCCTGTCCACCGGCCACCTCAGGGCCTCTAGGCTCTAACAGCGCTCTAGCATGGACCTGGAGTTGAGTCTTCCAATAGCACTTGCTGTAGTCATGACCTCCGCCACTTGCCTAAATCGGGATCCCCAGAAAATCCATCCGTCAAATAGTTTCATGTCCTCTCTCTCGAATTCCGTGCCTCAGACACATTCTCTCACTGTCTCTCTTCTCTTCCCCACGTCCACTCTCACCCTCTCTCCCCGACTTGTATTATACGGAGGAACCGAGTTCAGATCGCCATCCTCGTGAGCTTCTGAGGCTGTTCCCTTTTTGTATAACTTATCTCAATACCTTCGTTTCTTCTGTTGTACTATTTGTTCCTTGTTCAATTTCCCTTCCGGGCGGCATTGAGGCCACCTACTTTCCTCATCTTTTGTCTATCCGCTCCATCTATGTCCATCGACAGATTGATTGCCGACATTGTGTACGATTAATTCTTTCGCTTGTACTGTCTCATTTAGTCCATTACAAGCAGCAAGGTACGTAAGCCATCAGTGTTATATCCATGACATCAATTCCGTTGCTCGTGGATTTTCCCTTTTTCTCCTCCTTTCGCCGGCGATGTCTGTTTTCTGGCGGCGGTTTCAAGATATGAGGGACAGTTTTTTTTTTTTTTTCATCTCCTCTCCGGACAAAGAGCTGGCCAAAAGATTCAAGTCAAAAACAAAAGGGATGCGGGCTGCTATGGCGTTGCCAGCTTTCTGCTGCTGTCCCTGCTCTTTGGACCCGACACTCAGCCCTGGGTGCTTCGTACAACCAAGACGCTATCAAGGGAATGCGGGAGACGAAGGACACGAGCACGAGCACGTTTTGCCATCCATGCTGGAGTACACGAGCAACTGCTGCTCTCAGGCAGTAGCACCAGCCCTGGACGCCTCTGTTCCATACACCGGCGGTTCGTGGCTGGGCCTTAGCTCGTGGCTTTGGATTTGGTTCAGGCTCAGGCCCGTGGCTTTGGCTCTGGCTCTGGCCCGTGGCTTTGGCTCTGGCTCTGGCCTTGGCCTTGGCCTCGCTCACCCAACACCAACGTGATGCAGACAGGCGATGACGACTCGGCCTCAACGAGTCTCTGATCTTCCTGCAGCACGACGTGTGGGAACTGGACGCAGACCCCTGCCTGGCGCGCTGGCCCCAGTCCAGCCCAGACCATCTGGGCATCCACCGGCTCATCCTTGTCCTTGGCTGCAACACCGAGCATCTTGTCTCGTCAACTGTCCAATCCCTTGACCCTATCCCACCCCGCCTCCAGCGTCGCCGGCTTGTGCCTGGCCCTAACTTTGTCGTCCACAACGACAAGCTTGCTGACTTTCCCCTGCCTGCTTCATGTCTGCAGCGAGATAGACGTCCCGAGCGCTGCCAATTCGGCCTGTACGATTCCTGTCCGTCCCTCGTTTCCCTCCGTCCCAACATGGAAGATCTGCGCTTCCGCCCTCAGCAGCCGCCGAGGAACGAGCAGTCCATCAACCCGCTTGTCTCACCTCCTCGCGGCGCCGCTCGCATCCCTCAACAACAGCCTGCGAATCACGATCTGCGCTCCGCCCTGCCTCGCCGCTTTACGACGGACTCGGGGCGTGTACCGACAATGTCTTCCATGAACTCCTTGGCATCTCCCCCCCGCGTGCCCGACGCAGCTCAAGATTATAATAACGTGAGTCGCAGAGTTCTGGCTGAGAATCCCCTGTTTGTCGCTGCTCGCCGCGTAGACTAGGAAGTCTCTTTCTATTTGTATGCGAGATTGGCTGGCTGACTGTATGCGAAGCAGGCATTGCATAAAGTCCAATTGGTAGGTGGCCCCCTTGCTCCAACTTGATGGCTTTCGGCCGCAAAACTCTCTCATCCACCCCCTTCACCCAGTTTCGGCCGGCGCCGTTAGATTCGGACGCGGCAAACCCTTGGAAGCAAGGAAGATGGTTGAATTCGCGAAACCTGGCTGACTCTAAATCTCCTCGTTTTAGATAGAGAAGAAAAAGCAAGAATATGAGAGGATCCGAGAACAGAGGCGGCGCTTCGAAGTCGAGATGCAAAAGCTAGATCAACAACAGCGACGGGAAGCCCTAGAGCTGGCGCAGATGGAAGAAGACATGAATAGATTCGCCGGGCACCAATCCGAACCGACAACGCCTCCCGAGTATCGAAACACCAGCACCAACAATGGCTTTCCTGGCATATTCTCGCGGCCAAACCGCTACTCTACTTCAAGCTTGACCTCTCCCGCGGCCATGTTTAATCGACCAGCGCGCTCCGGATCGCTTTTGACCTCTCCGCCTCCTGGCACTACTGGCGTGTTCCAGCAGCGATACGGGTTCGACGACAACCAAATGCCATCACGATCCGTACCTACTACGCGCCGGAACAGCGACGATGATGACAAGGAAGAGGCTGTTCGCCAGGACCCAAGCAGCCACAGAGCGACCAATTCGTAAGTAGAGAGCCCTAGTGATGTTGTCTCTTGGAGTATATTGCTGCTTGATCGGCGCGTGATCTTTTGCTCTGGGGTGCATGAATGGGGCCGGTGTCCATCAGAATCGTCAGCGCACATGGAGAGCGGCTTGTTTGACAATGGACTGTGAACATTTTGTTTGGCATTGTTTGTCGGCATCGGGGATCCAGCGCTTGATGTAGCTCTTGCGCTGAGCAGAGTCGACTGCAAGCCCGCACGCCTCCCACCGCCATCTTGCATACCAAGTTGCGCGATTGCTTTGCTTACAGCTGGTTAACCTGACAATTGCTGACCCAACCTTTGATAATAGAAGAACAAACAGATACTCAATGCCCGTCACTCGAACAAGGAATGGATTTTACGATCTAAACCTTGATCAGACCAACACCACACGGTTTTTGTTCGGTGACGACGAGCCCAACCACCTACCTAGGGGACACACTCCTGACGACAGCTTTCCCACGCTTGTTCGTCGTGACGATCAAATTGTAAGTGTTCTTTTGTTGTTCTGCTCTTGCAATGTATCTCAGTTGGAGAAGGAAAGAAGATCTTCTCTGGCATGCTCTCTATGCCTTTTTTTTTTACACCCACCAGCTTCTTGCGGCTGGCAGCTGGCCGCTGGCGCTTGGCAGCTGGCAGTGCCCTCTCCTTTGTTACTTGCCCACTCGCACGCATTTGCGTTTGCAACTCTCCTCTCCCCCCCGTTCTCTTCTTTCTCTCCTGCTCTCCTCCTCTTTTATCCTTTCCTTCTGTACAATTTCTCTTCTTCTCTTCCTCCCTAGCATCTCACTTTTCTGCATCCTGCACCACCTTCATCCAACCCGACTTTGATCTGTGATTCGTCTAGCCAGAGTCCTCTCATCATTGAATTTCAATCTTGCTAATCTCAACATTCCCTCCTTAGCTATCAGCATCGTCAGCCGCTCTTGATCTTGCTCTATCGCCCTCACCCAACCCTGAAGCGCGGGCCTCTCATAACTGGAGGACCAGCGTAAACCGGCATCGCACCCAGCACAGCATGTCAGCCATTAATGGGCTCTCCACCAGCCAGACTGGCGATGCTGGCAACATTGGAAGCCGCCCTTCGTCCATCCGTCATTCTCTTGATCTTAAGTATATCTCGGAAAGCTCGAATGAGACCTCTGGTGGTTCCCAGGCGATCCACGCGCCCCCCAAACTCCAGAGTTCTTATTCTGCCAACGATATACCTACGGTCAAGAACCCTGCTGGTTCTTCTCTCCTGAACGGCAGTGCCAATAACCACGCTCAGCAGCACTTCCATAACCACAATGCCAGCATCGGTCGCATTCCCGCTGGAGCAATGCCAATCCGTCATGCTCGCGAGCTGTCCAACGACAATGGTATCAACGCCAACCGTGAGCAGGCTGGTGTGTTTCCATCCATCAACTCAGCCCTCCAAGCAAGTGCTGCTCCATTCGGACCAACCATGGCCACTGCGGCTCCTCATACTGCAACGCCGCACGCCACTGCACCTGCAACTTCCTCTGGCGGTGGCTTCTACCAGCCAAATGGTTACACCTCTCCGAGCACTACCTCTCCACCTTCGTATGGGGCTCACTCGCTCTCCACTGGGATGCAGCAGATGAACCTCAACGGCACTGGCAATGGCAATGGCAATGGCTACTCTCCTCAGAGCTACTCTCCCTACGGCAACGTGCCATATCCTCAGAATGGTCAACCTCGTGATAGTCAGGCTCGTGTCATCCAACATCGTCGACAACTTGACAATGAAGGTGCGTTGGACAGCAACAGCAGGTTTATCTTTCCCTCTTCCTATTTCCTGTGCTAATTATTTCTCTATAGCGATGTCTCGGTATCAGAACATGCCGCTTGAGTCGTTCCGAGGCCAGATTTACGAGCTGTGCAAGGACCAGCACGGCTGCCGCTATCTCCAAAAGAAGCTGGAGGAACGCGAAGGCGATCAAGTTCACATGATTTGGCTCGAGACCAATCAGCATGTCATCGAGCTCATGACGGATCCGTTTGGTAATTATTTGTGCCAAAAGCTCCTCGAGTTTTGCAATGACGACGAAAGAACTGTCTTGATCCAGAACGCATCCAAAGACATGGTGCGCATCGCTCTCAACCAGCATGGAACAAGGGCCTTGCAGAAGATGATTGAGTATGTTAGTACTCCTCAGCAGGTTCATCTCATCATCGAAGCTCTCCGCTTCCGAGTTGTGGAACTCATCCAAGATCTCAACGGCAACCACGTCATTCAGAAGTGCCTTAACAAGCTCACCGCTTCTGACGCGCAGTTCATCTTTGATGCCGTCGGCAACAACTGTGTCGAGGTTGGAACTCATCGACATGGCTGCTGTGTGCTGCAGCGCTGCATCGATCACGCAACTGGCCAGCAGAAGCTATGGCTGATTCAGCGCATCACTGAGCATGCACGTATCCTGGTGCAAGATCCGTTTGGAAACTATGTTGTCCAGTACATCATCGACCTGAACGAGCCAACATTCACCGAGCCCATTGTTGCAACGTTCCAAGGCTGTATCAGCCAGCTCTCCCGGCACAAATTCAGCTCCAATGTTATTGAGAAGTGCTTGCGCTGCGCTCAACCTGCTTCCAAGGACATGATTGTCGAGGAGATACTCAACGAGATGGAACGATTCCTCCGTGATTCGTTTGCCAACTACGTTATCCAGACGGCTCTTGACTTTTCTACTCCTCATCAAAAATATCGCCTTGTCGAGGCCATTCGTCCAGTCCTTCCACAGGTTCGCACAACTCCTTATGGACGCCGTATCCAAGCCAAAATCGCCGCCTACGATAACCGCGGAAGTGCTGCCTCAAGCGGACAAGTCACGCCTGCCGACAACACACAAGGGCAGATCCCGCTACGACCAAGCCACAACCGAGGTCTCTCTGGCACTCCTGTGCTGCCTACGAACGGCAACAATACCAATGGAGCAACGCCTAGTGTTGGAAGCCAAGGCATACGCCAGCAGGCACCTCCTCCTTTCACTAGCAGCGTCTCGATGCCGACAACTTCTTCAACAGCTAGCTCGGGCGGCCCTGTCCAGCCTCCCCAGTTTAACCAAATGATGTCTGGCAGCTATAGCCAGGGACATTCCTCCAACACGTCGGTGGATGCCGGCGAGGCACGCTGGGTGTAAACTATTTGAATCCTCTTATTTCGACCATTTGCCTGTATAATGACGCTTCGGCCGCTTGTGCTTTTCTTCTTCTTTTATTCACTTACGGCCATTTCAGTGGAATACGACTTCATGCGGCATGGTGATGACACTGTCATGATGATGACATTTCTATTTCGATTCACGTTTCTTTCTCTTGTTTCACTAGCCCATAAAGTCTGGACGCGTTATTCCTTCAGAAACGGCCAACTCCAGATCGGAGCAGCACAGCATTTCCGCAATGCTTTGTGTGTATATTATGAACAAAAAACAAACAAAAAAGCAGGGGTCGAAATGGGCTTCTGGGTTCACACCATCTGGTACTCCAAGCTGCATTGAGCTGAGAGCAAAAGGCAGGCAAGCTCTCGCTCCAACCCTCGTCTGTATCTGTACTTGGATTGTCCCCGTCGTTGCCAATACTGGCGTCGGCAACAAATCTTTTCTACTTCTTCTCATCTTCGATTCTTCTATTGTCATTTGATGTGCTTTCTCAATTCTCATTTTACGGTTCGCAGTTCTACGATCAAGAATGGTCATTTATCACGACAGACAGCCATTTTACACGTCCAGAGCCTACGATACTGTATGCCACACTTGGGGGACTCTACTGGGTCTTCCGATGGGGCTTGTATTTCTGATTGACTGCATGGAGCCAGTGGCCCGATTCGATTGGGAGCAGCTGACTGATCCAACTACTACGAGATTGGACTCTATATATTGGAGCTTCATAAGGGTTAAAGTGGAAAGGAAAAGATCATGGCAAACTGGTTGGGTTATGGGGGGCGAAATGAAGTGGTAATGTCGCGAAATTTACGTAGAACTGGGGTAGCTGGATAATTTCTTCTTAGTCTCTTTTTTTCTTTATTGTTGCGTGTTTCTATTTTATTCATCTCTTCGAAAATATCTGCGGGTTACGGTGCTTGCTTGTATGATGTGGAGGGGAGGGAGGAGAGCAGACAAACTGAGGTGAAACCAGTTGAAGCTTCTTTGCTTTGACTTTGGTTGATTTGAAGGGATGGAAGACTTGAGCAGCTTTCTGGATGGAGCTGCGGCATTGGGCTTTTTTATTGCCTTGGGGGGTTTTATAAGGTTGGGTCCTCGCTTCTGAAACTGTACTTAGAGATAAGACTTCGTTTGCTTTTTTCTTTTTCAAATTTGACGTGGGGTTTGGGATTGAATGTGATTTTTTCCTCTCTCTTCTATGTTTTCATCATGGGCTGTGATTTATGTGCTTTTGCTACGATGTTGAGAGAGGGGAGATGGAGTGGTTGCATAATGAGTATACGAAAAGCACCTAATTGATGGCTGAGAATGGAGGGAGCACATGAGGATGATGAACGGTGAAGTTGTCACAATTGCTTTCTACATAAGGAAAAAGAAAATAAAGAGATATCATCGCAGTTCCGAGTTATTATCGGAAAGTGTCATGCCATTTCCATTTTAAAAACTACCAAAGAAGCATCTCTTGGGCCTTTTTTTTTTTTTCATCACCTCCCTCTTCCCCCCTAAGACACGCCGATTCTTTTCTGCAGGCAAAATAACACCGAACAAGAAGAAACTGCCGCAAACAAAGAAGACACCAGAGGACTCGCGCGAAACACTCCCAGAAGGACCGCCACGACGCCTCCTCCTCGGCCGTCATCAACGCTTCTTCCGCTTTCCGGCGGAGAGCGTTTACCTGTAGCGCCACAGGGACAGGGTGTTGTGTCTCTTCCAGGTCTTTCTGCGGCCGGCGGTGGTCTTGTTGTAGCGGTGGCCCTTGTTGAGGCCGCGGGAGCGCTTGCCGGTGGCGGTGAGGCCGCGGGCCTCGCGGTGCTTGTGGACGGGGTTGACGATCCAGTTGATGCGGGGGTCGATGCGGATGGCCTTGTGGCTGGGGTCGACCAGGATGACCTCGTAGTACTTGTAGGTGGAGTCCTGGTTGATCCAGTACGAGTTGAGGACGCGCAGGTTGGCGCAGCGGCGGCCGACACGCTCCTCGGCGGTGGCCTTGAGGGAGCGCTGGTACTTGAGCTGGTTGATACCCTGGTTGGTGGGCTTGCCTGTTGATCACACACGAATCCCCGGTCAGTACAAAAAAGTCCGTCAAGAAGAAGAGATCTCAAGAGAGAGAAAAAACGTACCATAGGTGGCACCCTTGGGGGCAGGGCGCTTGCGACCACCACGGCGGACACGCACGCGGTAGATAACGTAGCCCTGCTTGGCCTTGTAGCCGAGACGGCGGGCCTTGTCGGGGCGCGAAGGGCGGGAGGCGCGGTGGATAACGTTCAATTGACGGTACTATATTGATGCACTCTCAGCATATGTTCAACGAGTGTATAGCAAAGACAAGGGGAGGGAAAGTGAAGGTGTTGGCAGCAAAGGGGATATCACGAAGACGAGTCTCAATTTTTCTCTTGGCATCTCTCTTCTGTAGTCTCAGTTTGCCGTTTTTCAGGCAAACCAAGAACCAGCAGTGCAAGATTTTTTTCTGTATTCCAAGAAAAAAAACCTCGACACGAGATCCCCCATCCCAGGACTGGGAAAAGGGAGACCGGCCAGAAAAAGAGAGTAGAGAAAAATTTTAGACCCATCAATGAAAGTCTTTCCCAAAACTGCCTCGACCTCAAAATCCAGCCCGCCCAAGTCCACAAAGGAGAACGTATATTTCATCGTCTCGGGATTTTGTGTGTTTGTGTGTAGCTATTCGGAGTGGTGGCAACGTACTTCCCAGCAGCGCACGCGGAGAAGGAAGCGGACCAGGTCGGACTGCTTCTTCTTCTGGAGCTCTTCGACATACTTGAGGGCACCCATTTTGGCTGTGCGGCGACGACGACGACGATGTTAGCTTTCTTTGCGAACTTGTTCTTCTTCTTCTTTTTCCTCAATTGAAGACGAAGAATTGATATTGCTCAAGGGCAGAGAAGGGGGGAGAGGACGAACCGGCTTGAGGTCAGAAATTTTCCTGCCGAGGGTTAGTTGAAGGAGGTTGATCAAGAGGATGTCAAAATTTCGGAGGAGGAGGCTGCAAAACCGAAAACGACATTGAAAATTCAAGGGCCTGTTTGTGGGTTAAGCGATGCGCTAGGCTTGTTCTAGTGCTAGCGTGATAGGACTTGCCCCTCAGAGCCCTCGTGCCCAATTTTTGATGGAAAATTAAGCTACTGGAAGGTGCTGAGTCATCAAGGTGAGCATGAGAATTCACCGCGAGGTTAACGAGGTGAGGGTGTGGAGCCATCGAGTACCCAGTAATATTGGGCTTCCAATCATATCGGATTCTCTCTCTACTCTGTGTAAAACGTTCATTGCCAACTGCCGCAGCAAATCACCAGATATGGGCTGTAAATGCCTAAAGTGCGTATCATTTAGATTACAAAAGCAGCTTTGCAACTCCCACAAAAGCCTTCAAAGTTTCTCGTGCACTCGATCCCCATGTATCATCTGCGGGTGGAATTCCGCTTTCAATCCACCGCCAAGCTACCTGTTCGATATCATCTCCAGAACGTGATGATCTTAGCGATTTAGCATGTTCTCCAGAAATGACCAATCCATTTAACGTCTGTATCAAAATATCTGTTGCCTTCTTATCCACCTCGGCGACATCTTTTGCGTCTTGTTCCCATTGGGCTCCTTCAATGGGCTTCTTGACCTTGATCGAGTCTCGATTGACCGTTTCGTACTCATCTAGGGTATGCTGTAAGGTTTTGATACGACTGTGCGACTGTTGATATATAACGCTCTGTGTATCGAGACCATCTTGCAGAATAGCAGAAATCTTGGAGCTCAACGAGTTATTTCCAGTAATTCCAGATCTATTGAATACCACTTCTCGTTAGAATTCAAAAAGGCTCAAACATGTGTACATGAAAACCCACCGAGCGTTGTTGTACTGGTCCTCAATCATGCGGAGCAAGCTATCTGCGTTTCGCCGAATCTCATTCTTTGCGCTCTTCGCAGAAGACGAAGCTGACTTTGATTTCTTCAAAGTGCTATTGGCGGCTCGATTGCTGTTCGCATCGATCAATACCAGTCCAACTCGCACATATTATTCCAAGCCGCCGTCTTACCTAGGCTTTGCTCGCGCAGTACGACCTGTCTTCTTTGCAGGTTGAAGAATTTCTTCAACTTCATCCACCTCTAAGGACATCAAAGTCAGCTATCCATATGCAACTCTAAATCGCACAAGCCCACTCATAGCCACCTACCCTCTTCAGACGCCTTCCTCTTCCTTGTCTTCGCAGGCATCTCGAGTACAAAGAAGGAAGAAATGCACAATAATCAAGGAGAAAAAATTACCGCTCAATAGGCTGGGGGTTGAAATCTTTGCAGTGACTTGATGGAAAGACGAGATTTGGCAAAAAGAGAAGACAATGCGGCTCCAGAATTGAAACGCAGAGGTCGTTGAACACCGACGTCGCTCCTTCCTCCTGTTGAAGAATGCCCGCCTGAGGAAGCCACATGACGGTGTACCTTGTATAGTACATCTGTACATGTAAATTCGTCGTCCAAAAGATGAAATAATTGTTTTAGACTGGCTGCTTCATAACTGCAGCATTATATATAGAAAGAGAGAGGTAGTGGTGCAGTGAAGCATCCGTTTTGAGCGCATCCTAGATGCTTGCCTCCATGCCTCTCTGCAATTAGGCTCTCAAAAGAAGCAACAGATCATGCACGTGGTCACTCAAAGAGTCATTCGGAGAAATAATAATAACAATATATATGCCCTCAATCGTCAATTTAGTCTCAAAAACAAATCATAATTTTGTCTCAAACGTACAATTTCCCAAACCCAAAATACAAACAAGTACTAATGCAGTCCAGATTCTGTAGAATAAAAGTAAAAATACTAATATGAATAGAATGATATTTGTCGAGAGAGAGCGACAAAAAAGAGAAGAAAAAAAGCATCAAGAAAAAGAAATCAAAAACAAAAATCAACAAGTTTCTTGTCGTACATGACATTAGCCATACCCAATCCGTTTCCCTTTTTTGATTGTGTATTAGTTACAGCATGCATGCGTTAACTCAGGTCTCTCTGTCTATATTCTCAGCCGATGGAAGCGAAAGCAAAACCATACCCATTCTCCATTCTTCGATCTCGCATGTCCAGTAGCCAAACCCGTAATCCGTACCAGAGTCGTAGAGGGATAATATGTATATATATGTGTGTGTATATAGCAAAAAAGATGTTCAAGAGGTAATGACGGTCGAGAGGAGCCTTGCACTGAGGCTCCTTTCCAGCACGAACTCGGTGTCGCCCGTGTGGTCTTCAAAATGGCCACCGCCGCCACCGGATGACGAAAAAAATAAAATAGAGTAAAACTGATGATAGGCATACTGCGAAAAGAAATATTTTGTCTTCTTTTGTTCTTTCATTATCGTTCAATATCCTTTAAGAGTGTAGCAATCGAGGCGCCCAAAAAATAAGAAAGCGAGTGTTGTAGTCTAATCATGCTATAATTCGTCCAATTTCTGCCGTCCTGGATTTAGTGAGTGTTGAGCGAAAGACCTTGGAAGCTAGCGGTCCATTCGTTGGAGGGTGAGATTGCAGTCACGCCTTGGGAGTGCGGCCCAGGAGACGGCATGGTTTGAGAGGTGGGAAATCGTTGGCGGATCGATTGCAGGTCACCCGACTGAGGGAATCCGGCGCTGGCAAAGGGATCAATGCCCTGGTTAATGCCCAAGGTGTAGGCACCGCCATTCATTCGCGCATTTCCAAAGGCACCTGCAGAGCCATATGCGTAGTTGGAAGGCGGGAATCCGGTGGCCGAAGGGGCCTGCCTATCCGCAGCCAGCTGAGGCTGAGCATAGCCAGATCGCAGTCCCCGACCTTGCGCGGCGCCTGCAAAGACCTGGGATTGCTGTTCCTGTTGCGAGACTGGATTCTGGCGACGCTCGTTTGCGTTTGCACCACGGCCAACGCCAACAGCACCTGGTCCAACTCCGCTAGGAGCCTGGATTCCCAGAGTGGGACTAGCAAATGAGGCCGGGTTGATCGCAGACATCCAGATGCGAGTCTTGTAAATCTTGAAGAGGTCCGTGACAAGCGAGTTGAAATTAATGTAAGAATCGGCAAAGTAGTAAAAGGTCAACTTCTTCCAGTCCCTAGTGATTTCAGTCAGTTTACACGTCATTAACACCATAAAATGTAGTGCAACTCACATTTGGAATTCAGCGTCGAGAATTTCCATGTTAAGACCATGCTCCTTCACCTTTTGCATGCACACTCTTTTTGCCTTGGCCTCTTGGCCTTCTTTATCCCGCAGAGAATGGATCTCGTGGTTCTGAGCAAGCCGCTTGATGAGCTTTGGGCGCAGCTCACCGGCGCTTGGCTCCTGCATGTGGTGCTGATTTGGCGGTCCCATGCCGCCAATGGCGCTGCCCTGGAGGCCATTGGACGAAGCCAAGAGGCCGGCACCAGAGCCTTCCTGAGCAGCAGCTGCGTTTTGGGAATACATCATCAACCACTTGTATTGCTCCTCTGCATAATGCTCCTTGAGCTCCTTGGCTGTCTGCCAATCGACATTGTCGCGTGCAACGGTTCCCAGGTCAGTGCCTCGATCGGCCTCTACAATGACCAAGTCGCCAGGCTTGACGGTGAGTCCAGTTCCTTCCTGGATGTAAAATACGTCTGCCCTAGCACACTTGAATAGGACGACATGCAGAAGCTGATTGTGTCTTGGCTGGCCCACACTGTACACGCTGCGATGAGGGGACGGTGGACGATTCGAGAATTGGTTGTGCATTCCATACTGGGACATGTAGGGGTTGCCAAATGCCGAGGGGATAGAGCCAGCCATGTTGCTGCTTCCGGGGAAGAAATTGGCTGCAAGAAGATTGTCAATATTGTTACCCCGATTAAGTGTCTCGGCTCGAGACTCACCATTGCTTGAGCTTCCAAAAGCTGCGTTGTCTGAATATCCTAATGGTGATGGGTACCCCTGGTTGAGCTGATTATCAGGATTAGGTGCCTCCAACGTAGCCACAGAATCGGCAATCGAGCTGATAGAGCCCTGTCGTGTGGGCATGTTGGCGAAGGAGTGGCGTCTGCTCTGAGAAAAGTCGTTTGCAAAGAAGCTCGGGGAGCTGGACCAGAGAGCCTTTTTCAAGGAGGGCATTTCTTTGCGTTGCTCAAAGCCCATAGGGCCGCGATACGGTCCGGTGGTACCAAACTCGCTCATTCTCCTATCAGTGGCTCGTCTGGCCATGGCTTCGCCGTCATTCGTTTCGTCGAGCTCATCGATGGCATATTCTCCCTCCTCGGGAACATACTCGCGAAGAGGGTATCCGTTGCCATGGTAGGATCCGGGAGCGCCACGTTGTCGAATTCTAGAACCGTATTGCTGCTGCTGTTGCTGCTGTTGCTGCTGTTGCTGTTGTTGTTGCTGTCTGAGCATGGCATTCTCTCGCGCAAGCATTTCGATAGTCTTGGACTCGGCACTCTGATGGAACGAGCCTTGAAGCGATTCAGAGGAGTTCTCGTCGTCATCGTCTTCCACCTCCTTGACTTTTCCAAGCATGGTTCCATCACTCGCCATCTCACTGAGCATGCTAGGCCGTGATGGTCGGTGTTGGAGAGTAGGATAGCGGGCTCGGCCAATGACGGTGGAAGAGCTCATGCCAGAGCCGGGTGACGTCTCAGGATCCAATTGTCCAGCAGAATACGACTGCGAACGGTAAGTTTTTGGTGTAGGGTGCAGCGGAATGGGAAAGGGAATCTGCGAGTTGGTGCCCGGTTCGCGAGCTGCAGAGGAAGTTGGGGTTAGGCCAGAAGGATCTGGGCCAAAGAAGGAGTTGCTTCCTGCCCCAGGAGGGACTGTCGAAGTGGGAGATGGAAGAACCTCACTGAGCCTTGCCGGAGGATCTTTCCGATCGTTATTCCAGATGCCAGTCCCCCAGGGGAAGTTTGAGCCAGGGGCGCGGGCCATGACGGAAGAAGTAGAATGAGATCCCCAAGCACTCGCCCCAGTTTCGATGGACGGGGTGCTGGGGTGTGATGTGGTGGGAGACATTGAATTGCTCGCAAATGATCCCTTCCGAGGTCGGCTGAGAGGTGCAGATGTATCGTTCAACCAAGAGGCCCGGCGAACAGGCTTCACGGGCTGCGCAAGGGATTGAGATGCTTCGTGGCGGTGATCGCCTTCGTCTTCGGAGCTTGCTAGCGCTTCGGAATCTGGGGTCGATGTCCTAGCATTCACCTTCTCCAGTAGCAGAGACTGGTTGGATGGCGCCTGGGTCAACCTCGACGATGATCCGTTCTTGATTGAGCTTGAACTCATGATCGATTGGGAAAGGCAATACTGTTCGACAGGCCTAATTTCGAGTATTTCGACCAAGTACCAAGACTTGCTTTTTGCGAGTGCTTATTTCTTCTCCAAAGGTAAAGAATGCAGGATACCGATATTGATGGGAGACAGTCCAATGCCCAGATGGCGATGTAGAGCGGAAAGAGTCGGGGTATCAGCCGAAGTGGTTCAGCACGTGAGGTCTTCTGGGCAAAAAATGCCAACCAAGAGAATGTAGACCCGAGAGGGAGAACGTCGGAACGAAGGATTGCGAGTTTAGTATACGGATGGCTCTTGAAGAAGAAATTCGAAAAAGAAAGTAAACTGCCGGGTTGTTAGCGCATCAATCCAAAACACAGATAAGCCCAACCCATGCAAGCATGGCGAGATGTCTCGAACGACCACAGCACCCGAATCTCGGCGAATGATGTAATTCGGGCAGCCCAGCAGATGCAAAAAGAAGAGGCGCGCGCAATGACGGGGCCGTTCGCCTCATGGACGGTTCCGATCTGAGCGACGAAGTGTCTTTGCAGCCGCTTAGGTTGCCGCAGGTGCGTAGAGTTGCGGGGGGGCGTTGGGACTGGTTCGATGCCAGCTGAGGCTCAAAGGAGATTCCACTCACCAGTAACAAAGTCAGGTACGGTCTATGTGGGGAATCAAATGGAAAAAAAGAAGCTCTAAAAGGTGGAAAAAAAGAGGTGACGAGGATGAGATCGACTGGATGGGACGCGACAGGCCGATGAAGGGTTTTCTGGTGGCGAAAGACTGCCGTGCGTCGGTGGTGTCGCGGCAGTTGGTGGTTCTGGTTGGGTGCCGCAGTGACGGTTGGGCGGTCGATTGATTAAAAAGAAGGCGAGGAAGCAGGAGGAAGAGGGACAATATCCGAGGGTATAGCAACTTCTAAAGCCGGCGCGTCTAAACCAGAACAGAACCCGAAAGAGAGACGAGACAAGACAAGAGAGAACCTTGAAGAGACAAGAGCGTGAGACGATGGGAGGCAGGGATTGTGGTTGTGGCTGTAAGGAGGGAACCAGGCGAGATGTGCTCCGGCCTTGCACGCATCCGCAGCCGCTGGAAATGGCGAGCGAACGGCAGATGAAGGGGAGGCAATGGTGTTGCGTTGCTAGAGCTGGAGAAGCGCCTTGTGCCAGTCGAGGCCCATGATTCTCCTGCTAGAGGCCCCGGGACTCGCCAATCCAAGCGCAGCGACGGCTGACAACGCACGACGCCAGCGCAAAGCTGTCTGTCTTGACTGTACTTTGTGAGCTCCTCTGCAGGCGGGAGACAAAGGATCGAGCACGAGCACGAACGAGCAATCGAGGGGATGGCGATTCTCGTAGCGGGTCGAGTTTTGGGGGGGGACGAGATGGTTGAAAGGGTTGAAAGGGAACAAGTTTCAGGATGCGGCAAAAGGTAGAAAAGTCCAAGTCACTTGAGCTCTGAAGGCGTCGCGGTTTGTACAGTAGAGCAGGTGGGGGAAGGTCAAGAGCTTCGCGACAGAAGCCGGCGCAAGCGTCGACGTTTTCAACCGGTGGAGAGACGAAGTTCCCCCAGCAGTCAGTGGCGTGGACGAGGACGGCCGCTGTAACTTTATGGGGTCCGGAGTACCCCGAAGTACCTCTGCAGGTCTAACTTTTGCTAGAGACCGTCTTGACCGTTTGGGGTAGAGGAGGGTCGCAGCACTGCAGAGCGCTGCTGCATAGCGGCCACTGGGGGCTTGAGCGCTAAGGGGGGCCCCCTGGATGCCGCCAAACGCACGGGGCACGCGCTGGAACAAGTACGAACTGCCAGGTACCGTAGCAATTGCTGCACAAGGGGAATTGAATTGCGGCAGATGCAGGGAGCCAGGAGCAAGAATTTGATGAGATTTGATGGGGTGGGCTGCATGGGTTGTGTGAAAGTTTTGCCATGCCATGCCATTACTACTCGTATACCTAGGTATTTATTACCTACTATATTTACTCCGTACTCTTGTAAAAATGTCGAGCAGATGCTGCTTGTCTCTCCGTTGTCTGTCTTATACAAAGAACGCAAGCCGTGGAGCAGCAAAGAGAAAGAGAAGAGAGAGAGACTGAGAGCATAAAAGCAGGCTGGTACTTGGCTGTACCAGGGCCACTTGACATGTACAAACACTCAAAGTTGTCCGGCTCTCAGCTCTGAGTCGAGACGGATACCGCTACCACAAGCTGGAGGTTAATTTCAGAGGCACAGACTCCAGCAACTCCAAGAGCGCCCACGGAGTACTTGGCCATACCGTGTGAACTAAAAGCAGATACCGGGCTAGGCGATCCGGATAGGCTGGCCGTCGCTGGGAGAAGTGGAGATGTTCCAAAGAGACCAAGAGAGGGGAAGCATGTAATTGCAGAAGTCGTCTCACAACATGGAGAAGCTTGACGACGGCCGACGATGGCGTCCGCAAGAGGCTTGCAACGAGGAGCTGGCGCCGCAATTATGCTTTTCCCACCTTTTGCTCTACCCTCTGAACTTCTGCATTCACCCCTCTCCGTCGTCGTCTCGCAGCGCTAACACCTCTGGTACAGAAGAAGCGAGTCGGAGAGAGCTAACAGGGGGGAAGTGAAGTGGATGGATGGGTGGTGGATTCATCATGGGGTTGGAGGGCTCTGGCACAAAGCACCCGCAGCTCTTTTGTCGGATGATGGAGGTGGTGCCAGCAGGCGAGGAGCAAAGAAAGAGGCCACCAAAGTAAACCATTGAGGCCGAGCAGATGGGCGAAGCAAGGCTCACCTCACACGCCAATCGACAACTTCGGCACTGCTCAGGCTCTTTTCCCCTCGCAGCATTCCGGCACCTCATGCTGCCCAGCCAAGGCCCTCTTGAGATGACGATGGGGCCTAGGGCAGTCGATGTGGGTTGGACCAGGTGGCGGCCCGAGGTGGCCGTGGAACCGGGCCTGCACAAAAGCTGAATGGGCGCTGCATTGAATTGGGGAGAAAGGGGAGTGCCCAGGCGTTAGTTTGCATCTCACAGTGAGGAGACGAGCTGCGGGATGTCGTGCATGTGGTGTGATGTGATCCAACCTGTTACATAGACAAAGAGGACGACGAGTGTTTTTCACTTCTTTTTGGTTTTGTGTCCGGCTTTTGGAGAGGATTCAAGTGCCGAGCATAGCTCTGATGGGCACCTGCACAACGTGACACCACCAGAGCCTGTGATTCCATGTCGAAAGCTGGTTGATATGTAATATCCATCGTGTTCTCGCATACACAAGGCGTCCTTCTATTTTTCCTTCGCTTGTGAGATTCGTGCTGCATGTCAATTTCCCTACCAGGAATCTAAACGCCGATGCTCCATACTCAGTAGACACGTACTCGTACCTGTTACAAGTCGCTTGCCCGTAACTCTCGCTTCTCGTCTGTATGGAGTACTCGGGCTCCATCTGATGCCAATATTGCAAGCTTCTGCGGCCAAGGCTCCCCTGGCTCAGGTTTTGGATGCTGGTGCAAAGTGGGGAGCATCCGCAAGTGCCCTCATGGGAAAGAAAAAAAGAGGGCCATGTCGATTGTATCACCGCATCGGATGTAAGTACATGTAAGTCGATTCGCCCATGGCATGAGCACGGGACCAGCTACATGTACATACAGAGTTGCAAGATCGACATTTAACCAATATCTCCACGTACATTTCGTATATATGCGCAAGGGTGGCGATGTGCTCTTCTGTTGTCCTCCATAGAGGCTCTTTTTTCCCTTTCGGAATGCCCTTTTCAGGTTGCCTCTGCGAGCTGCTGCTTTGGCCATGATCGATCCTAGTTCGCATCACCGATGCCGCCCGCCTGACGCCGGCATCCCCGACTGCTGATGGGGACAAGCAGTAGCATCTAGGTAACCTGAAGCTGCCACTATAGCCTATTGGGGCAATGCGACTCTCGCCTTGCGGTTATTTTAAGTCGTGGCTCTAGCTACTACCTGAACCTCGCCCCAGGAACAGACGGGGGTTTTCTCTGAGGGTGCAGAGCCAAGACAGACACGACAAGGTACGGAGCATGTGTAATACTCGGTGCCAGCTTGGGTAAGAAAATTTTTTAACCCAATTTGCTGCATTTTACCATTACGGAGTCGGTGGTTTACCCCTATGATAATTGGATAATTGAAGAGCGGAGTTTCTCTGCCCCCTGCCAGAAGCTGTCCATACGGATGCAATTGAATAAAATGGTCTATCGGATCTGAGATTTAAACATGCTGCCAGCCAGAAAACTCATGTAATACAAGAAAGGACCTGGATAGCATCCGAACCAAAGCTAAAAGACTAAAAGCAGGATAACCTTATACTGAAGATAATCGGCGCGGCACTCGTACGAGTGATCGACTGTCGTGACTATTTCCAATCCCGAGGTGCCAGCGCCATTGACTCACAACGACGTACGAGAGTATTCGCGCTTTGTTTGCGCAACTTCTCCCGTCTCTGTTCTGCATCTATTGACTCCCTGCCACTCCCGCTTGGTTGGAGCATGGCACATGCAGTCCAAGAGGTCCCTGTCTCGGCTCCTGCATCCTCCTGCTTGATATTGGTAGACAAGGCGCCGACATCACACAACACACAACACAAGACAATCCTGCCAAATCACGATCGTAGGTAACCGCCAGGTATTTATCAATATAAGATGGCCATTTATTCTGCTGTCTCATGCCTGCTATGTACCTGCTTTAGTGCTTGACATCTTGCTCTCACGCATATCAATTTCATCAATACCTTGACATGGACACAGCAACAGTTGCCGGAGAGCCAATCTGGCGATTTTCCGGCCCCTGCCAGCGACCTGCATTAGTGGAAATAGCACCAGTACCCGCAGGTACATCTCGTGCCTGGTCTGCCCGTGCCTGCGTGCTCTTGGACCGGCGAGAGGATCCTGGCCGCTTAGTCGTGCTTGTAGAGTCCCGTACTTGTACTCCGTACTGTACGAATTAGTACCCGACCCTACAGGTCAATCCCGGCACTCGACCTTCCCAACTTCCCACTGGAGGGGCGGGCAGAAACTTTGGAGGTGCGGCTGGAATTGTGCCCTAACAGCCAAGGCCCAAAACTAAATCCAACCTGAAATATCCATCGACGATCATCTTCACGCTGGCGAGACGCCATCAGGAAATCTTGGGCACCACGGCGACGGCACAAGAGCGCTTAAAGATGGCCTAGACTTGGTGCAGACAAACAAGACAACCATCGCGGGGCCCTGTAAGCCTCGCCACCTTAGCTCAGCAGCCACCGTCAGTCAAGATGGTTTTGAGTTGGATACGGTACGGAGAATGAAGTCCACATATGATGGGGACGTGGAGAAGAAGAGAGAAGCGAAGAGAGAGAGGAGAACAGAACAGGAGGGAGTGTTTTCTGTTTCCTTGGGCACCGAGCTTGGGCTGTTGGAATTGGCCGTTGCTGGTTGCGGACAGCTCTGCCTCGTCCTCTTTCTCTCTCCAACCACTGGCATTTTACGCTTTACGAAGCACTATGCCAAGTACCTACTGGCGCCGTGCCGCATGCAGAGAGATGCAGACAAGACACGAGAGAAGATGACAAGAGGTGATGGAACCCCAGTTTTCGACCAGACATCGAGGGATCGCCACCCCGCAATTCGCCTGGTTCCAGAACCCCGCCTTGAGTTATCCCAAGTCACCTGGCCTGCTCCAACTGCCTCTTGGCTGGCAAGCATCGAGATTGGCGTCGTCCAAGATGCTAATTGCTAGCTACCTTAGCCTCTGTCTCTCCGCTCCAAAGCCTCTGTCTCTCCGCTCCAAAGCTTGACGGGCTAGCATGGCATAGCGGCGGGCACCTCTCATTCGCTTCGGCCACCATCAAGCGCGTTGCAAGCCTTCGGCCGGTGAGAGCTCCAAGAGACCAAGGTACTCGTACCATACGAGCAGCTGAAACGGCGTCACGCGACGCCTTTTGCGGCAGGGGATGGAGACTCTTGCAGCTATGCATAATAGCCGGGCTGCTACGAAGCTCCAATTTGCGGCCGCAGCTCCAATTGCCCTCGACAGCTTCTCCAATTGGCACAGTATCTCTCAGCATCGAGCCAAAAGAACGGGCGGTACGAACATGTCAAAAGTCTTCTGCCGAGCTTCTGCCCCAGATATTCAAAAGGATGGGGGATAAGCAATGCCGGTTGCATGATTTGCATCAGCCTCTGGGGCAACGCACGCTCTCTCCGGGCAATGTCCACGCGGCAATGACATTTGTTTGCGAAGGCACTCAATGGCCGTCATGTGGTGATTCGGTGGCGTCTTGGACAGGCCGCCCCCGCTCCTCTGCACTGTGCCGTCAAGTCGAGGCTATTGAGGCTACCAAGAGTACATCTCCAGAATATCCAGGTCTAAAGACTTACCAGCTGGAGCTTAATCCCTTGGCGTGGCATTGTAGCCCTACGGGATATCGCTACGAGTCAAGCCAGACGACATGGCTGTCGGTCCAGATGCGCAAAGTGACAATCATGGCAAGACATGATGGGTAACACCAGAGCAATCACGATTCGTCTCAGTTCTTCCCTTGGAGCCCGGCTACCACAGACTTTGTGCCTAGATTGAGGTGTTTGGCCAGAGGCGTCCAAGTGGCGTCCATCTAAGCAAGCTCGCATTGACGAACAATGAGGACCATCATAATGGTAAAATGCACGCTTGCAGCAAGTGCAAGTATGTAGAACGAACCCATGCCGTCTTGTCTTCATCCCGCGGCGAATTGAGAGCAAGCACAAATCAGCAAAACTTGAACTCGCTGTCGCCACATGGCAGTTCATGTCAACATGTCAACATGTATTCCCATGTACAGGTCGTATTAGCTCAATGCTCCGAAAAGGGGCAGCCTGAAGACGCTCATTTGCAGAACTGCCAGCAGCTAGCAAAGATTCAGCGCCGTCTGTCATGACGCAACTGCACCAATGGCATCGCTCGCATGCTGTCTGACTTGCATTCACTTCCAGGGTGCACGGCCACCAAAATTTTCGCCCTGGTGAACATGTTCTTCGAGCCAGGATCCCCTGTAGTCGTGCAAAGTACAGTACAGTAATCATCTGAAGTCTGTGCCGTGCGAGTGCTGTACTTTGATACTTTCGAAGCCCAATGAGAAAGGCTTGGCTTGCGAAAAAAGAACCTTGAAGCTTGAAAAAAAAGTTCGGGTTGGCGGGGCGCTAAATTTCGACGTTCGCACTCTGCGCAAACGACGCGCTTGTCAAAAGAGAAAAAAAAATTAACCCTGCTGCGACAACCTGTCAATCCAAAGCAATGGCGTCAGAGGCTCGCGGCGAGGCTGACAAGACCTCGACTTCTCCTGCTCCCTCGAACAAGGCTGCTGCTGCCGGCGGGAATAGCTTCAACGACCAGCAGACGCACGTGTCTGACGCGAGAGCAGTCGCAAATCAGCATCACCAGGGCAATAGTAGCGAGATGGCAGCATCCCAGGAACCGTCCACACAAAAGACAAACGCACTGCTGTGCGGCGTCTGCGAAATTAATCCTGGCAAATACAAATGCTCGCGATGCCGTCTTCCTTAGTACGTTTCACACCCCTCAGCCATCATGGCCATGTTGCAAAAGACAAAGAAGCAAATGGGAATGATGGCGGGAGCTACCTATGATCTAATACTAACTACTGTTCCAGCTGCTCTGTCCCATGTAGCAAAGCCCACCAACAAAACCATCCGCCAGACCCTCCGAAAGAAGAGCCCAAACCGACAAGCCTAGCCTCAAGCAAGCCGCAAACGGCGAGCGCAAACTTGCCTCCGCCTGGCCCCATCGACCCAACAAACCCCTTCAGCGCCCTCGCAACTTCGGACAAGCTCCAGCTCCTCTTCAACAAGTATCCCAACCTCCCAAACCAGCTCCTCGAGATCCACGCCGCGACTCAGCCTCCGGTGGAAGCCCCAGATGCTGCCACCAAGGCTATACCTGCTTCCCTCATGAAGGGCCTTCCGGCCAACAGCGGCAAGGGCACATGGAATCACGATATTGGCATCAAGAACGGAAAGGCAGCTCTGCGAAGGGCGCGGAAAGCGAGTGGCGAAGACGGCGAGGCGATCCGGGAGTACACTGAGCTGATACTGCACATCATGAACGAGACGAGCGAGCAGAACAACGCCGCTGCGTTTGTGCAGCGACAGGTTGCTGAACAAGATACGGCCCTCATCGAGCGTCTACTTGCTGAAGATAGGCGTCGCGGATAAGCTACTGGAGAGGGAGAGCGAAAATACGAAGAAAGAAAGAAAACTTGACGACTACAGGCCTGGACGGCCTCTATGGCTTTTGGGGTATAATAATGGTTCACGATAAGACTTTGCCGCAGCATATACTGGCTCGCTTCCCCTACCTCCTTTCTCACGATGGCTCATCATCCCTCCTAAAAATCGATGTATAAATTCCCCCCTTTCCCTATATTATGCATTACATCATCCTCATCGTTAAGTCATCCCATCAGATCATCCAAGGTACGTGTTGGTTCGCCCCCATCATGTCGGGCATAATTCGTTATTTGGCATTTGGCTAACGCTTGAATCGCGCAAAGAGCCCTCCTGTCTTCGTCGTGGGAGACTTTGGTGTCTCGGTGAGGGGCTCGGTGTCTTTCTCCTCGGTTGGCGAAGAGAGCTTGTCGCCTTTCTTGCTGAAACTTCCGAGCTTTGTCCGCAGGGCCCATTTTGATTCGGCTTTGCGCAAAACGCCGTGGCCGGCTGCGCTCTTTTGCGGCTGCTGTTGAGGTTGAGATTGAGGTTGTTGTGGTGGTGGTGATTGCTGCTGCCTCTGTTGCAGCAGAATTGCGGCTTCGTCGCTTTGAGTCCAATCCACGCGGTGCTCGTCGGGGTTGACCGGCACGGTGTCAGACTGATTGTCCAGCGAAGACATGGACCTCTCCGCGGTTTCGGCATCCGCCGGCATCATCATGCCGATGAGAGCACCCATACTTCTCCTCCGCGTTTCCTTGTTCGTTTCGTCAAGGGGGTCTAGACTTTTAGATTTGAGATATTCTTGGAATGTGTGAGGAGCGGTGGACGCGGGTCTCTCGTCTACCTCGGCCGTGGCGGCGAGCGAGTGGGTGTGCTGGAACTGGTTCCGCTCATACTGCCTCTCTCTCATGCTCTGCACCCTTCGGAGTGCCTTGCTCTGCTCGGACGGTGGAAGGTCCGTCGCCACCATGGCATTGGGGCCTTGCATGTGAAACTTGACGGCCTGCCTGGATAGCTTGTGCACGAGGTGCTTCTCCGTCACCGTCTCGGTGGTTGTGGTGCGGGCAAATTGCGAAGCAGCAACCTGCGGGACGTGACGGTAGTTTGATGGCGGCGGCGCATCCTCCGAATTCCTGTTGCTAGATGATGAGGTAGAATTTTTCATGCCGGCCTTGTGCAGCTTCTCTGCCTTGGGCGGATATTCGTTTGAGTCTCGAGGTGCGTTTCTGACATGTGATTTGGCCGCCGTGGCCTCCCTCTTCTGTATCTGCGTAGACGCAACCATTGGCCCCAATGGGATCCCGTGCTGGCCAGGGTGCAAGACGTTGGCATTCCGTGCCACGGCCGCGGCGTTTGCTTGTCGTTCGGCCTCGACGGCTGCCCTCGCGCGCTTCTTCCTCTCGGCTTGGGCCTTTTGCTCAGCCAGCACGACGTACAGCCTCCTGGTCAGGTCATCTGCATCGAGTGCCTTGAGACGCTGCGACTGCGGCTTCGAGGCATGATTGTTGCGCGAAGAGGCCTTTGCGGCAGCTCTGTGCGGCATGGGCTGGTGAGCTGCCATTTTGGCATCATGAGCGTAGAGAGTCTCGTAGAACATGGCGAAGGAGGGCGCGCTTGCGTGTGGTGGTTTTTGGCGAGAAGTTTGAGCAGCACCAGTATTATTGCTGCTACTCGTATGTATATGCAGCTGCTGGAGCCGCATTTAACAGACTTGAACGTTTTGGTATTTTAAACCGTTCGGTAAGAGAGTTTTGTGGCAATACAGTAACTACTCGGGCAAAACGCAAGGATGAATTCTCGTGAGTAAGCTTACTCTCCTCAAGCCAGGTTGATTCGTATAAGAGCAAACCCGGCACAAGAAGCTAGTTGCAGGGACAAGAAAGCCTATAGCAGAGAAGAAGAAAGAAGAAGAACACGATCAGCAAACAGGGGAATGGAAAGGGTAAATCTAGAGTAGGAGGAGTGGAATGGGCGAAGCACTAAATATAAATGCCGGCCGGGCGTTATGTGTGGTGTGGTGTTATGGTAGCAACGGGGCGGGTTCCAAAATTGGAGACACACATACATACTCGGTTTTATAACCACCTTGACTGACACAGGTTTTTCAGAAGCTCCTTGCTCGCGACCCCTTGGAAAGTCATGCAGCCGGACGATGGGGATTGGGGCGGGTCTGGAGGAGCAGAATACGGGTGGAAAGTGTAGGAAGCCGAAGAACTGATGTTATTCCTCAGCAGCAGGATCGGATGAGATTGTCTGGGGAAGCCAGATGCGAGTATACGATGCGAACAAGCAGCAACCCAGAAAAAGTAAAAGCAAAAACAAGAGCAAGACAAATCGCCTTTTCAATTAATTGTCTAGCAAAACAGGGAGAAAAAAGAATGAAAAGAGGGAGAGCAGGAGAGCGAGAGAGAGAAATAAAACCCGTCTCTGATGCTTCGTCTGCCCACAAAAAGGCACGCGATCACGAGGGAACGTCGCAAGACGGGCGTTCCGAACCAAGGCAGCGAAAAAACTCCAGCCCATCATGCACGATTGGGCCTTCTGGCAAATCGGCTCACCCAGCTACATAAGTCAGGTTAGCAGATGCAGCGCCTGTGTCATGATGCCAAGGGGGGGGTTGTCGGTCGTCCAATTGGCGGGCGAGCGGCGGGAAATGGGGAAACCAACCTGTAAGGTAAGGTTGACGGGCTTACAGCATGTATGTACGAGTTAGAGCAAGGACAGGACGAGCGAATTTGCGGAGGTGGCTTGCGGTCACTTGACGGGTGCAGGGGCCTTTTTTTTTTTCTCTGTAGGTCTTTTTCCTTGTTTTTGATTGCTTGTTTACTACCTGATTTGTTTGTTCTAGTTTGATGTAGGATCTTGGTCTTGTGAGGATTGTTTGCATATGATAGCGGCTGTTGGAAAAGGACAACCGCCAAAAAAGTCGCGCTTCTTTACGATCCATCACAGCTTCTCTCACCAGAGTCACAGCGGAAAAGGGTTCCCAGTCACGAATAAGCGAGCAGCATGTCGCGGCGAAAATACAAAAAAAAAAAGGGCAGATGCAATACGACGCTCCGTTGGCAGTCTATCAAAATAGAAAAGCCGTTGGATGTCTCTACAGTACGCGGAAGAGACCCAAGATCGGCATTGAGTATTTCCCTTTTCTTCTTTTCCTCCGTTTTTAATTTTCTTACCCCAGCATTTTAGCCCACCGTTTTTCTTGCTTTAATTTAGGCCGCTTCGGTGTCCAATCATTCGGCCGCTCGAGTGCCGTGTCAAAGGTGCGCGTGCACCCGCGAGGTTGAGTTGAGGTTGGGGTAAGACGGCCCTAACGTGAGGCCAATGCCATGCCTGGTAGATCTAGGCCATCTGAGGGGGGAAAAACAACTTGGATCTCCCCCCGAACAACCTATCGCAGTCCAGCTACTATGCTTCTCCATCCGCAACTATCAAAGCAAGGGGGCTTCTTCTCTTCAAGGCCCGACACGGACCAGACAAGGTGAAACAAATCAAGAGTGGCAAATGCTCTTCCCCCCCTCCCCTCGGAATCCCTTCTGCGCGGCTCCCAACAGGGCGTTCCGTTCAGGTAGCATCCCCCAAGTTCCAGACATGTTGTGTACGCGGGAGGTGGAGAAGCCCCAGCGCAACAGGGTTGGTAGAGACGCAGCTTGCAAGAGACGATGTTACCACTCAGGCTCCGCCCTGCTGCCACCAGCCGTTTTCTTGTGTGTGTCGACTAAGATGAGATGAGATTGCTGGTGTGTGATTTGATCATCTGGGAATACATTTGGCGGGGTTGGCATTTTCTGCAAGCGGGGGATGGCCCTTCTTTCTTCCCAGAGACGGCTTGTTGAGCTATTCTTTGCTTGAGTTGCGGAATTTGCTATGTAGTCCGTGATGGAAAGCTGGGTGAGCCACTTGAGGGCATCTGGAGGAGGTGTCACCACATGTCTGTCTGTTTGAATAAGGAGCACGTTGGGATGGAGGCCAACCCACAGCTACCAGAGCAGAGACATTTCAGCAACCTCGGTAAGTTGAGGCGATTCGCAACACGGAGCAGCTGCTCCTAGTCACTCCTCGCTATTTTTCAGCTGTCATCGTAGGTTCAATTACCAGAACACCACTCGAGTCAGTTCAGCTGCCGTTGGGCAGAGCGCAATTTCAATCCTCCAGAGATGAGACGCATGTGATGCATCAACGCGTCCGGGCTGAAGTGTCGACTGAAGTTTGCCTCTTTGTAGATCCCATCTACCGAATCTCGCCCGCCAAATATCCACTAATGTGAGGGTGGATCTGGCGCGGGCATAACGATGCGAGATCCTGCCGACAGCAGATGTTCCATTGGTGCCACAGTATTTTTGCCACGAGATGCTGGCTGAGCTGAGCAATGAGCGGAATGTCTTACCATGAATGAATTCAGCTCGTTTAGTATGTGAATCCTCGTTGATCAGGGCTTGTATATACAAGTGTCTCTTGCGAAATAGTAGTAGAGTAAGTATATCGACGAGGCTGGCTCTTCCCAAAGTCCACGTCTATGAGATATCTAGATGTCATTGGCATGCGACAACGATTCTAGCGGACAGCAGTGCTTACGATGAATCGATCCACATGCAATTGCCATTTGCTGCAGAGTCAATTGGGATCTAGAGGTCATAGTCTCCACGGCACATGAAAGCCAGCCGGCTGCATCGGCCCCTGAATACCCATATAATAAATGAATATCCATCAGCCCACCAGGCCGGGTGTTTTGACGTCATTTATCGGCATCAGCGAAATGAGAGCAATGTTTAAATTAGAAGCAGGGCGTATTGATTGTAGTTGACGCCTCTAAACAGAACGCTACTGTCGCGGGCAGTCTCGTGAATCTCAATATGACCTAGACTCCCGGTATAAGCGATTTCAGAAACGTCATATTGCGTTTGAGGTGTACATGTACTGGGCCTTGGCCAGGATACATGAAATCAACCGTCATTGAAACCATCAGTTCTCAGTTCTCAGTATGGCAAGTTTCCAGGGCTGTACGACAGGAGTGGTGAGCGAGCCGGCTCTGTTTCATATTCAGATCACATTTTAATTTGGAAGATGACGCTCATAAAACTTCCGGCATACAACTTCGTATCAATGGAACCGGGAACCTGGTGAAGAGGAGGGCGCTATTTCTACGATGGCAATTAGGATACCCAATCACCATCCAAGGATCTATAACTAAAATGCCATGGCAGGGCTTGACAAATGACATGTTAGACGGCATGCTGTCGACTACCTATGAAGGTCTCATATGTACTCCATACAGCGAAATATCGCGAGATCGCGTGACTACCGGGTAAGGGTTTCCCTGGAGGACGCAACCCTTGTACAGCAGAATTCAGTGCCGGTACTTGCTTGATCCAATCCACTCTCTCAGGTGACATTGGAGGTGCCTACGAGTAAAAAGTATGAAAGATACAATGACCCGTGGGAAAATACTCCGAATGGTTCGCCGAAATTGAAAGGTATCAGCTCACAGGCACGGAGTATCAACAGTACCTCACTGATGTATGCTTTTAAGTTTGAATGGCCACGAGGTTTCACTACACCAAGAAACTGGTATCCATCAAGCTTGTCAGAGCCTAAAAAGCGGCAGACCCTTAGCCGTCATTCCGAGCCCGAGATCAAAAATCATAGGTCTGACCCCCGAACTGTCCGTTTGGTCAGCAAACGGGGACTTTTTTTCATTGCCGATCCCAACTTCCGTGCCGCCAAGATGATCTTGTGACATTCGCATTTACCGGTGTGAGAGGTCGTGATGTGTAGGAGTACTCGTATACTGTCAAAGGACAATGGGGACGATGACGACAGCGTCAATGTCTTCTGCTCGTATGCACGGTACTACCTACTTCAATCGCAGGTAGTGCTACTCCAGGTAGGTTAGGTGGATGGACGGCCAAGGTATGTAACCAACCGTATTCACCCCCTCAGGACAACGATCAAGCCAGAGAGAGTCGTCCCATGCATCAGACGTAGTTTTTCATTTCTCAGTACGACCATGGATGGACCCCTGGCGCGATTCCGTCAATCAATCCGCAACGAACCGTGGGAAACATCGCTCCTGGGCCCACCGAAGGGGTTCCCTAGAATCCCACGTGTTGGCGGGCGCTTGATCATGAACCTTGCCGCCTTGGGACCGCCGATAGACGGGGAAGTGACGGAGGGCAGGCCCGGCATGCTGGGCTTGGGAATGGAGTCGGGAAAAAGCTGACATTATTGTGGGTTTCTGGGCTGGCATCAGAGTCGATTCGAGATGAGCAAATGGACGTGGATGGAAGATTAGTGATACAAGGGCACTTGTTAGTACTGTCTAGGCAGCTTGTGCCGGGGTTTCTGGGCATAGCTGGGAGAAAAGGCCAAGCAGGAAGAAAGTCAAAAAGTGGTGAGATCTAGACAGGTCTACGGAGTAGAAAAGGACAAAAGAGAAAACATGGGCGAAGAAAGAAAAGGCACGAGATGCAAAGGCGAGGCCCAATTGGATAGGATAAAGTAATGCAGCAGAAGTAGTAACTCGTACTAGGTCTAGTAGACAGCCTGCAGATGCAAGATGCTGCTAGGTATGGATGTATGTACAGTAAAGTCCGCCGAGTGAGCGAATTTGTCTTATACGAAATGGGAATATATACCAATGAAGAAAAGGGAAAAAGAAGAAGAGAAAAAAAAGAGAAAAACGTGGGTGAGGCTTTAGCCGTCGCATGCGAGCGTCGGCACGGCCTGCAATTGGGCAGCGCGGGAAGCAAAAGCCCTGGCACATGGCAGCGGCTCGAAAAAAAGGTTCAAGTGAAAGATGGGTTGACAGCATTTGCCAGTGCGCTGTGGCGTCTTTGTTTGAAGGGGCGGGACGAGCGAGGGTTTTGTGATTCGGAATTGGGGGCCAAGAAACGCGGCGGCCGGGGGGGTGGGAAGGACGGCCAAGAAAACGTTTTGATCCATCTATCGGTGTGCTTGTGCCACGTTGGGCGGTTGGCACTACTATTCTGGTGTCTTTTGGGGGTGGTGGGATGAGGGAGATGGCATGGGATGCTTTGATATCCATATGTGCTTTAGGATACTTGGAAGTTGCTGTTTTCCCTGTTCTGCCGAGGTCCAATTGATGAATATTCTACTGTACAGAGTTGATAGACTCCATATCTTACATGGACAAGGCCAGGATTGATATCAGCTTTACCCCCAGAAGCGGAGGCTGTGTGCGTGTGCTGCTGCAATGCCGTGTTGCCACACAACCTCGAGCATCAACCCCCAAGCTTCACATGTGCCAAGCGTGGAGAGAGCAGGGGAAAGGGCCTTATTCCGCCATGGAGGTCGGCGAGCTCCCCCCACCGTCTCGCATGTGCTTGTGCTCGTACCGCTGCAAGGCCTTGATGCTTTGTGGAAACTATTACTGTACGAGTACCGCCTAATCGTGCAATCAGTTCAGTTCTTGTTATCCTGCCTGCATGCCCCTCAACTAGTCTAACAGGTGCAAACATACGGCCCCTGTTGCTGATGCTTGCTCTTTGCGGATCGCCTGGTTGTTCTCAGCACTCACCGGTCCAGAGCGACTTTACTCCATGTAGATGCAAAGTTACCATCGTACATTAGTATTGATTCTTCATGCTGTACTGTACATACAGTACCCCGGAAATAATCCGAGTCTTGCTCAGGATTCAGAGCCATCGTCGTGTATTATGTACTGTAGGGGCCCCCTCTTTGGCATGGCAATTTGGTTTGGATTGTGCCATTTTATGGAGGCGAGCCAAGAGGCCCAGCGAGTGGTCAGAACCCTAGTTTGCTGGCCGCTAAGCTGGGTCCTTTTGCGATTTGCTTTTTGCCTGTTGTTTAGATGCTCCATTCCATTGCATTCCATCCTTTGCTCTCGTTGAGATAACGGATCAATTGGATGGATGTATGTATATACCTGGATATACACTCTTCAATGGCGTTGTGACACCAGCTTTGATATCTTGCCCAATAGCATTGACTCTACCTTAGTACCTACCTAGTGCCTTAAATCTGTGCTCCGTAGTATTACCAGTAGGTACAGGTAGCATCAACACCGTCACAGTCTAAGAATAGGCGTCACAGCTGCAGAATGGATCAAATGAATCCCATCGTTAGTCTCCATTCAATAGCACGAACCCTGCCCCGTTTTCACGCCGATAGAGCTAGCCAGCTGCCAGCGGCACACTAGCACCGAAGCCGCCTAGCCGTGGCAGCTTTCAGAAAGGCTGGCAGGTTCAGGTTCAGGTCCAGAGCATGGACGAGGGCTGTCGCACCGCCTGTGCTTTTTGTGCGTGTCGTGTCGTGTCGTGTCGTGTCTGGTTTGGTTTGTGTGCCTGTTCATCTCACCTGTGCTGTGCTGTGCTGTGCTGTGCTGTGCTCGGGCAATTGGGGGACCTTGAGGATTGCCCGCTCAGCCTTTGATCAGTACATGTACTCGTACTTGTACAGCTCGGGTACTTCATTCTCCAACGACAGTACGAGTACTCCACCACCACGGTTAGTCCTGCTGCTCTAGGTAGTGGTACTCCGTAGGTGCTGCCGCATCGATTCACTGCCCGTACCAGCTCAGGTACAAGTACATACTTGCGCCGCACAATCCAATCCAATCCCATCCCATCCAGGTACCTACCTACTGCTCCCAGATCCCATCCGCTCTCCTCCTCGGCCACGTTTTTTCCTCTCCTCTCCCCCAACCTTGAACCTTGAATTCCCCGGCCGTCTCTCCATTTCGCTTCGATCCTCGCGGGTTACCCGGTGTGGGCTTGGTAAGTGGTGCCCTTTAGCTCTCTCGACTCGCTAGTGGCCCCAATGGGATGGATTCGCATCTATCCGCCTCCAATAATCCCTTCCCTTATCCGCATCCGCCCTCCTCACCTCCAACCATCGGGCCATTTCCATATCTGCAGACCATTCCTTGCCTCGCCAGCTCCCTCTTTCCACCTCCTCTTATTCTTATCCCTCCGTGCTGCTCCCTCGTTGTGTCTGCTCCATCTCGCCCTGCCCTTGTCCTTTTCACACAGTCTGTCTCTCACTCTTGACACATCCACACATCCACACAAACACACGCACATACTCTCTCTCTTCTGCTCCATCTGTTAGCATCGTCACATTGTCGCCGTCGTCATCCTCCTTGCTTTTTGTAACTCATGTCCGTTTCCGCGCCGTGGTCGCGTCGATAGACTGCGACAATGGTCCAGCCGAGTGCATCCCAACAACAGCACCTTACTTACATGGCCACAGACAGCAGCTCCTCCGGGTCCCAACGTTTGCGCTCCGGCTCCGAGACCCCGACTGCTGCGGCCACAGCTCGACGCCCTTCGGCCTTTTCAGTCCTCAGCAGCGCCTCGAGCAGTGCTGGCTCCTGGTCCAGAGCTTCAGCAGCATCTACTGATCAAAGCTTTCCTTCCCGCACTAGCTCAAACGCCGCCTTTGTCCCCCGTCCGTCGAGTCCCAACCGCGATTCCTTCATCTCGATTGTCGACGACCCCTTCTTCCAACACTTAGACAGCCTCGACTCCCCTTCCTCTGTCGTCCCCGATTCGTACAAGCCAATCGAGTTCGAGTCAGAGACATTGGCGGAGATCCCCTTCTTCTCGCCCGAGACCCCTCGCAGTAATACGAGTAGATATGATCACGAGGGGCAACAGAAACAACACTGGCCGCCTCCTCGTCGAGAATCTTTGACAATTGGATCATCACAATTTTGGGTAGGTTATGCGTGGAGAATAAAGAAACTGCAGCGAGAAAAAAAGGACAAGAAAGAGAGATGGAAAAGCCAAGATATCGATTGCCCTTGTCAGATCCAATTACGGGACAAAGCTCCTGCTTCCACGCAATTGGAGCGTCATGGCGTGCATGAGTTTGATGCAACTTTGCAGACTGGCAGACCAATCCTCAGTCACGCTCATCATCTTACCACAACTGCCCCCGTCTCCACCCAATTAGTTTTATTCAATCATCTACCCCTGCTTGGAGTGTGTCGCGGGGCAGCCAACCAGGGGTTCACTCCAGTTCACCTTGGCTACTCCTACATATGATGAGACATTCTTAATTTTTCTTTGTGAGACCGCTCCCATGCTGACAGTTGTCGCATTTCCCAGTCACAGCAATCCTCCGCCATGGAGAGCTTCAACATTGCCATCATTGGCGCCATAGGCGTCGGCAAGTCGACGTTTGTTCAGCGAATCCTGGGCCTGTCGCGCCCACCCATATCTACCGCGTCTAGCGTTCGCATCGTCGTCGATTCCGCCGCTTATATGATTACACTTCTCGAGCTGGACTTGGATTCCTTCGAGTTGAACACACCGCATCCCATCCAGTGGCCGAAGCAGATCAACGGCCACATCGTACCCCGTGTCGACGCTGCCTTGGTGCTTTACGATGTAACAAACAAGGACACCATCCGCGAACTTCCTCAGACCTTGGGTATGTTTAATGAGCAGCCCCGTTACCGCGCTTTTCCAACGTGCTGCTGTCGATGAGGAGCAGAGGGAGACGCAATCACATGGTGCAGTGATACCCGTGTTCAGCTGTAGCTAACATGTACTGCTGTAGCTGCTTTAACAAACTCCAACATGCCCGCCATGCTAGTCGCGACCAAATGCGAGGCACCCGAGGAAGAACGACAGGTCAATCCCGATGAGCTGGCCAACCATACCCTCTTCAGATCTTGTCTGGCCCACTTTAAGATATCCTCGACCAGCCCAGAAATAGATCGCACCTGTCTGCATGCCATTCTTAGGGCCGCCGTGGCTCATAGAAGGGGTATGTTGCCACGTATGAAATGCGATAATACCCCTATTGATGGTACCAAGGATGCGCCTTGTGCTGACATGTCTGTTATGTTAGATGAGACGGGCGAGATGGGCGCTGCTCGTAAGAGAGCGCAATCCGCCGCGAATCTCGACGCCCCCGATCCCAGCGCCGGCAGACCCATTAGCGAAGGAAGGCATAATCGTGCCAGCTCCGACTTTTCACTGCTCCGCGGCTTTGCGGCTCCGTCAACCGGCACTCCTGTCACAGATGGCCATGCTCAGAAGCAGGCATCCAGGAGTCCACACCGAGGTTAGTATTAATATTACCTACTACGGAAGACCGAAATACGGGAGTACGGAGCTCGGGGAAGCTTACCGCAACATCCACCACCCTTGAGCATTCGATGGCAGCTGTTGTGGGTCCGACGCTGACATTGCCCCCCTTAGGCGGCCGCGCAAACGACTCCTTCCTCGACGTCGACGAGTCCGACACTGATTCACGTCGATATTCCGACGACATCCCCATCTTGCAGCGAAACGATGACGTTGTAGTAGAGAAGCAGCAAAAGATGGCAGGCGTGCCTTTCGATGATCTTGTAGATCGCCTCCTGGCGTTGCCCCTTTCCAGGGCAGATCTCAACTTCTTCGATGTCTTTCTCTGCCTATATCGCAAGTTTGCTGCGCCCGGAGAGCTCTTCTCTGCCATCCTGATGCGGCTGGATCGCGTGAGGGACGACAAGACAGTTCACCATCTAACCAAGACGGCAACTCAGCTCAGAATCATCGAGACAGTAGCCAAGTGGGCGTCGCTGTATCCCGGCGACTTTGCCCGTCTAACTACGCGACGAAACTTGGACGAGTTTATCAGATATCTTTCCACGGAGCCGATTTTCTGTATCGCCGCAAGGCAGATGCACCGAAACCTTACTCTCCACGTCATCGAGGATGACGATACTGGCTGGGCCAACGCCGACGATGCCGACGACCAGCTGGCTAGCGACATTCTCTCCAAAGAGCTGAGCGAGCTTCCGGCTGGATTGACCGCTCTGCAGTTTGAAGAAGACAACTTTGAGAGGCCGTCTGTGAGCTCGGAGAACCTCAACAGGGTGGTTGGCAGCGGCGGCCAGATACAGCTTTACTCATACGAGGACTACGACAGAGAGGCTGCTACCTTGGACCCCACAGATCACTTGCCAATGAACAAGTTTCGTTACCGCATCTTTATCGAAATCAAGGACGACGATATTGCTGATGAGCTGACCCGCATCGACTGGATCATGTTTTCTTCGATACGCATCCGCGATTTTGTCCGTCACGTCAGTCTACCGGCCAGCCAAAAAGAGAGCTGCAAGAGCTTGAACAATGTAAACCGCATGATTAACCACTTCAACCACGTCGCAAAGTGGGTCGCAAACATGATTCTCCTCCGGGATAAGGCGAAACATCGAGCTCTTGTTCTGGAAAAGTTTATGAACATTGCTCTCAAACTGCGCCAGCTTAACAACTACAATGGCTTAGCCGCCGTTCTGGCAGGAATCAATGGAACCGCAATCCACCGCCTCGCCCAAACAAAAGCTCTAGTTTCGCCAGAGACTCACAAGAAGTTCGCGAGATTGGTCATCTTGATGGGCACACAGAAGAGTCACTTTGCCTACCGACTGGCCTGGGAAAACTCACCCTTGCCCCGTATTCCCTTTATGCCCCTGCACCGTCGTGACCTGGTGTCTGCCGAGGAAGGCAGCAAAACCTTTGTTGGGCCCAATGGCGACCGCATCAACTGGAAAAAGTTTGAGGTCCTCGGCGAAGTTCTTTTGCCCCTCATGAAGAGCCAGGGATCGCCGTATCCAAACCTTTCCAAGAACGATAATGTTCGAGAGCTAATTTTGGGTTGTCATATGACGACGGATGAAGAGGTATGAGACAGCATCTTCCCATTGTATTTGATAGCCGTTGCTAACGAGAGACACAGGAGATTTACCAGCGAAGTCTTGAAGTCGAGGGTTCCTCGTCTGGTGGTGGAGCCTTGGAGCCAACCAAGAAAATCTTTCCATGGCTTAAGTAAACGTTGAGGCGAGGAGTTTTAGGTCACCATGGGCAAATCAAAAGACTGGGTTATTCATGTTTCGAAACGATTTTTCTTCTTCTTTTTGGGTAGCGACAATATTTTCCTGCAGGCTGGGCGAAGGATGGATTTCAGCAAAGCATAGACTCGAGATTTTTCTGTTTATCCTTGTATCTCCCCGTTTGGATTCTTTTCTTATTCGTCATTTCTTCTGCTTTCCTTTCCAAAGACAATTATCAGATGGGCATCACTGCGGTCGTTTATGGTACCTATATACAAAGCCTACCTTAGTAATGCAAAGGGAAGGCGGTGGATGAGTGTTCCTTCCAGATCTTGAGAGCAGCAGCAGCTTCCTTTGGTGACTGGTGATAAAATATGTGTATCTATCTAGATCAAGCTCGTCCAAAATATTGCATTTTTCAGCTACCAATACATTAATTCTACAATCTAAATGTGTATCACCATCATACGAGGCAGGCTGATCTTATTCCCTAGAAGCACGATTCACGAGTACACGCACGGTACATCTTTACATCTCCACGACGAGGGACGCCATGCAGCTCGTCAGCGTGAGTCTGCCAGATCTCTCTCTTGTCAGCAACGAGCAGCAGCTGGATTTCGCACTTGGGGGCACGCTGCAACTGCGGTTTCCGGATGGCCTGGACGTCCCAAGAACAAGTAGCGACTTGTTGAAGCTGGTTACGGAGAAGCATTTGTGGATTACACGAACCGGATCTTGCTATCTTCGACTTGATGTCTCGATTCAAGGCAAACCTGTGTTGGAGAGGAATCATATTGCAAAGCTTGTAGAGTGGGTGAGAGATCGTGAAGTATATTAATTAGCTTGTTTTACGACTCTAATAGCCTGAAGAACTGACTTGGAGGAGTAGGTCTGGAGCCGAGCGGGAATATGCCTGCATCTCCAGGAAAGAGATGCGGTCGAATCTCCAGGGACGATATCGTTTTCCATACAGCATCCGGATCTATCATCTACACTGATTACTCAGAGAGATGCTTTCACAGCAGAGTTTGAGTCTGTGAATTGCCATATCAATCTTTCTCCGAATAAAGATGAGAAATCCTTGGGGAAACGCTCATTAAAAAGGAAACGGACAAAACAAGCCGATGAATGTGTTGAAACTCAGCAGTCAGATGATGTGTTTGCAGATGATGAGTATCTTGTGGATTTGACACCGGATGATCAGAGGGCAATCGATGCTTTTATACAAAGCTTGAATATGATACCCATTCAACAGGGACGCAGCGAATCTACCCCAAGGTCAGGTCCGAGGTGTTTAACCAGTGGAAGACTTGAATTCTCAGAGAGTTTCAAGCAACTATTTGAGGTTGCTTTGGAGATACTTGTTCTCGGATCACGCAAGCAGTACAGAGGAATTACTACAAGTGATCGTACTCATGCGGAGTGTCTGATGCGGTTGGCGCCCGCAGTGTTTAACAGGCCATACCTCAAGGTGATATCCTCCAGCAGTTGGTTTTCTTGTTCTCGAAAAAGGGCGTGGTGCCTTTTGTATCCCGCGCTAATAGCTTCGCCAGACTATATCTGATAGGGCCTCTCTACTTCCCATCATAGCCACCTCACTTGCACGAATGAAGAATGCCGAATCTCCAAGTCTTCGGCAAAAGGCTGCTTCATTTGTAGCTCAGGTGGCTGACGTGGGATGTGACTATAATGACCGTATTATAAGAGGAATTGAGAAAAGCACGTGGGATGTCTTGCTATCGACAGTCAAGATACCAAAATTACCAGGAAAAGGAGGTCACGATGTTCAGAGATTGGCGTCGAATGGAGAGCCCGATTCAGGAAGTGGATTTTGTGAGCACAGCACTCCATTACTAGTCGTGGAGAAAGAAGAGAGGGAAGGCATAGGATCGATTACGACACCGACGAGTATGCACAGCAAGATAGATGACCATAAGGCGAAGCAAACGCTTCTGCCACAACACAACCCCATATTCTTCGAAACTCAACAAACCAGTCTACCGGAGGTACAGGCAAGCAGCGCCTCACTTTTACCAGGATCACCTATTTGCTACACCCAAGCGGAGTCGAGTTATACATTCAACTCATTTGGAATGGATGGTAAGGCGCTCATGGGCGAAGGGAAGTATGAGCATCCCTTTACAGCAGACGCTGTTATGTGGAATCACGATCCGTGGCCGATGGATGTAGGATCTTTAACATTTGATGAATGGCTATGCCCGAGCGAATCTACAGCAGAATGTTGGGGGATTTAATGTCAAGCGTGTGGAAATGTAAATGTCAATTTTTTCTAAGTCATGAGTGAGAATCAACTAGTGCTGTGCTGTAAACGCCCCGGGATATATAAATGTCGAGTGGAAAAGGGCGCTGCCCCCTCTTTCGATTCGATTAGACACTGAAGGTTGTAACATTGATCCAAATTGTAGGTATCCATCCCAGTGTACATGTGTGGTATCTTATGAAGCAGATGTCCGCCTTCAAAGTTGAAGCAGACCTGCGATATTCGGTAAACCAGACGCTTAGCTACCACCAGCCGCACGGCGAGAATTGTCAGAGCCTCTGCCCCCCGTGATTTTGCTGAGCAGGCCGCCACCGCCGCTGCTCGGCTTGGCAGTGGCGGCGCCCTTCTTGGGGGCCTTCTTCTGGGAGGGCTTGAAGGTGGCCCAGTGGATGAACCAGAGCAGGCCGGACTGGGCGAGGAGGACGACGAGGACGACGACGAGGGTGGTGAAGAGGTAGGGCTGGTCGTTGAGGACGGCGACGGCCTCGTCGGTGGCACCGATTTTCTTGAACCAGTCGAATTGGCCCATTTTGTTTATTAAGTTTGAAGATGTGGTTGTGGAGAGTGTGAGAAGTATGGGTATGAGTATGAGGCGGAGGTGAGCCAGTCACTCTGAGCGCCTGTATGGTATTATTTGAAGAATTAAGAGATAAAAGGACGAGAGAAACGAAATGGAATGAGTGAATGCAATGAATTTGGAGTATGCACTAGAAAAGAAAAGAAGAGGAAGAATGGAAAATAGACTGGGCGTGAGTTCAAATGGGAGGATAAGAGTCGAAACTGGGATGGGCTCCTGAGACGTTTCACGATGGGGCGCGGAGGCGTTTGATGTTTTGGGGGGGCGTGTCAGGCGAGGGGATGGAAGCGAGGGTCCTTTTATTGGAAGATTGAACTGTTTTGTGAATGCTACAGAGTGTCTATGGAGATATACGTATGGATTGATGAATAGATGGGATTGAAGTGTGGTACTGTATCTGGGGGTTTGTCTGTGAGTTGAGGACTTGCGCGACCCTTTTTAGGGGACTTGGGGGACTATCAGGGTGCCTGGACTGTTAATGATCCAATGCTAACGCATGTGCTTATTCCCAGCAGAGGCGCTAGCCGTTCAAGGGTCTTGAAGATGAAATCCAGCTGCTTTGCACGTGTGTCGTCCCGTGATGTGGCTAGAAGAGCCCAGGAGCAGCAGTGGCTTGCACAAGCACCAGCCACTCCACCGTTTGCTGAGTCATTCATCAGCCACTTTAATGGTGCGTTTCCTCAATTGGGCAAATCGCAAGAAAAATCTCAAGGGTCGTGTGAGAGAGGAAGTGTCTGGTTCGATTCGATCGCCATCGCCAACCACCTCACGAGGCGAATTGACCTTGCCCAGTCTTTCAATCCGGAGCCTCGTCTGGCCATGAGCGTCGCCCGCCCGGCGCGCAGCCTTCTGCGCACGTGCGTCGCCTCTGCCCGCACCGCGCAAACCGTCGGTTGCCAGCATCAGCAGCAGCATCAGCATCAATTCCACACTTCGGCGCCCCGCCCCTCGAAGCGGCGATCACGCTTTCGCAATGTCAAGGCCGAGGACCTGGGTCTGCTGAACAGCCCCGAGAAGCTCGCCAAGTACCGCCAGGACAAGTTCGCCGACTACACCAAGGAGGAGCTCGAGGCCCTCAAGAGCAAGTACACGCCCGAGCAGATCGAGGCCATCAAGGCGGGCGAGGAGGCCATTGACCCCAACGACCTCATTTTCCAGGGCCGGCTACGAGATGACCCCTACAGGCCGCAGTACATCGAGGACTACACCGTGCTGGACCCGCGGTACGACGTCAAGCCGGAGCTGGACGGCACGCCCTTTGAGCCGCAGTGGTTGAACCCCAGCGACTGGGCGGACAAGTACGGCTCCAAGCTGACGGACCTGACGGACAAGAAGACGAGCGAGCAGCTCACGAGATCCATGGTTCGCGCCCTGCGGAGAGTCAAGGAGAGCAACGGCGCAGAGCTGATAGACCTTACGGAGGAGGAGCTGGTGGATCTCGAGAAGGACCCCGAGCTGCTGAAGAAGTATCTGGTCGAGGAGGACGCCGAAGCCAAGTCGGACGACGACTCTGCCATCCTGACCAAGGAGCAGGTCATGAAGCTCGACAAGGCCATCGACGAGGAGTGGAAGAAGGAGCTTAGCAAGATCAGCGAGGGCCCCGACTCGGGTGAGGGCGAGCCTTCCAACCTGGAGCTGATCGAGGACGGCCCCGCTGGCACCATCCGGCTGCACACCGCCGAGGCCGTCGAGCTGGGCAAGGTCCCCGGCGTCGAGGGCCTGTACAAGTCGGCCGCCGACCCCGAGGACGAGGGCCAGGACGACGACGGCCGCTACCAGGAGATTAAGCGGCTGACGGGCATGTCGCTGCGGGACATCCAGTCCATCTACCGCAAGGTGCTCGTCCAGCGCTGGGTCACCAACCAGACCCGTCTGGGCAAGGTGCGCAGCACGTCCATTGTCGCCATCGCGGGCAACGGCAACGGCCGCCTGGGTCTCGGCATTGCAAAGTCCACTGAGGCCGGTCTCGCGGCCGAGACGGCGCAGCTGCTGGCCATTCGCAACATGAAGCCCATCAGGCGGTACGAGAACCGGACGATTTACGGAAACGCAAAGGCCAAGGTTTCGGGTACTGTCGTTGAGCTGTTTGCCCGCCCTCCCGGTAAGAAGAATAAAAGAAGATTTTACTCTACTATGAGTTGGTATACTGACATTGCCGATTTTCAGGCTTCGGTCTCCGCTGCCCGCACCGCATCTTTGAAATGTGCCGTGCCTCTGGCATTCACGACATTGCGGCGCGCATGCCCCGGTCCAAGAACCCCATGAACTCCGTTAAGGCGGCGTATGATGCCCTGATGAACCAGGTCGACCCCGAGGAGATTGCCATCGGACGGGGCAAGAAGATGGTGGATGTGCGAAAGGTGTACTATGGCGGCAATGTATATTAAACGGGTTATTTGGAAAAACAAAAAAGGGGAATTTAAAAAAGGAAGAGAGAGAAGGGGATGTTAGAAATAAAGGGGGAAGAGTTGCGAGTGGTGAATGTCGAGACACACTACTCTGTGTACAAGTACTGTAACGCTGGAAAATGAATCTACATCTTACAAGCAAGTAAAAAACAAAGCACGACAATGCCATACGTGACGATGAAATCCCTAGCTCCCTTATATACACTCCAAACCATCTCAAAGATTTCCTCGTCATTAATTCAGGGTATCATTAATCATAACATCCAAACATCTCCCCCCAAAAAAGCCAAACCTCATCACCACCCATCACAGCCGCTCTTCTCCTTCATCTTCGTCTTCCTCCTCAACCTTCGTTTCCTCCTCCTTCGCCTCCTCCCCACCCTGCTCCTCCCCCCCAGCCCCCCAATCAATCTCCTGCTGCAGCACAATACTATACACACTCGCCTTGAGCAGGGTAAACGCCAAGCTCGTCTTGCGCTCCAGCTCCCGCAGCCCGTCCAAAATCCCGACGGTCGGGTTCGACGCCAGATTGTCCAGCAAAGTCGCCAGCTGAAACGCGCAATCCCATCCCATTAGCATGGCGCGGCTTTAGATGAATAGAGAAATTGGAAATTGGGAAGTTGTTTGGTAAAACGTACAGTCTTCATGTTTGTTGATAGCCGCTCATACTCTTCTAGAACTTCCTGCTCCAGAGGTGAGAGTTCTGGTGGCGAGAGGAGGCTGCCGTGTTGCTGCTGCTCCATGATTTTCCAGTGGTGTTTCTAATACTTTTCCGTCTTCTTGCTCCTTTGGATGAAAATACGCGTTTTGCCTTGTTCGCTTTGTTATATATCGCGATGTGGAGAGATGTGTAGATGCACAGGGAGATGCGTTAGTGGATGGAGGTTGTTTTTTTGGCGGTTTGACTTGACACCCCACCATCAATGTCAACAGCTGATAACCGCATCGGGGCTGCTTGGCGTCCCCCACTAACACCTCTTAGCAGCGAGGTGGTACTGATACACGTACACTTATACTTGGAGGTGACTTCTATACAGCGACTTTATACAGTTGAAGCCGGCTTCATTATTATGGAATGCTTATATGAAAATACAACGTCTTTCATCACGGATCCCTTTTGGCAGCACAAGGCGGCTAGAATAACAGTTGTCAACGTACCAAGAACATTCCTGAGCTGATCTAACCAAAGAAATCAATCAGTCACACTGTACAGAACTATATCGGCGCCTCTTGTATTTCCTCAATACATAATCTATCAGGGCACCAGCACATGGAGAGTCTTTGCATTTACATAATAACATGGGGAAAACCTCTTGAGGGAATTAAAACTCATATCAAGACAATGCCATACACTGACTAACCCATTCATAGTTATCAATACCTCGACAACCCCCCAACAAGCTCCGCAGCTTGATCCCTATCTCTCATCATCATCAGCCATGGCAGTCAATGAGATGCAAAAAAAACCATCACCGACCTTTTTAATCGCAACAGTCTTCTTGCCCCGCGGGGGTTTCGATGCATGACTCGGAGCAAGTCTCCTCGAAAATAATATGTGTCTTGCTTCACAGAGAGCACGATGACCTGGCAATATTGCATCACGCTTCTCCATACAAGTAAACTCTTCTTTACACCAGAGCTTAGTTCACGATGGCAGCCTCCATCAACAGTGCATCGATCGTATGTATAAGCATGGATTCGAGAAAGAAGGCTGTATATACAAACCGGGAATCAATGTGATAGCATAGTGTCGAATACTCTACTGTATCCTTTTCGACTCAGTACACCCAAAGTTGAACGCCGGCTGGACATGTCGGCACGGAGTCGGACGAGGTGCACTATCCGCCGACGCCCCGACATGTCTTGAGAAAGGGTCTCAGTTCAGCAAGCCACCAGCTTTACCGCCATATAACCCTGCGAGCTGAGGTTGGCTCCTTGCCCGCATGTATAACCATGGCACGGCCCTTCATCTAGTTGATATGAACAGCCTTGATGTCATTGTCTTGGGTATCAATGCCGCTGATCGGTTCTTCCGTGCACCATATGGCGTAGACGGGCTGACGGGACGGACTCTTCTCCTTGGGATGAGACGTTTGCTGGTTCAGTTAGACTATTCTCTCACTCTCTCTCACTCTCTCTCTCTCTCTCACTCTCTCTCTCTCACTCTCTCTCTCTCACACACACACACATATACATACACATACACACACAAAGCTATAGACTAATAGCATACAGCAAGACAAGCCAAAGGCCGATGCCATATTGCTTGTCCATCGACTTATGCTTGCCATCTGATGTCACTCTTGCTCTCCCCCCTTTTTGTGCCGCATTGTTGCATTTTAGGGAGAGACACGGCAAATTCCCCAGGCTTGTGAGACATTGCTGCTAATGTTGTGTCACGACAGCGGCTGCCTCCCATGAGGATCCAGCGGGTTATGACGCTGTGGTTCAACAAGTGGCTGGCTGAGCCGTCCTGAAGGAGTGCTCCGAGGTAACAACTATCCATGGGGCCGAGGCTCATGAGTTGGTATGAGTTATGCTAACCACATCAGACACGACGTTGTTATTGTTGCTATAGACAGACTGAGTTGTCCAGCGCGGACCTTTGACGAGATCTTACGAGATGCACGGTTGATTGACTTGACATTATAAACCTACCTTCATACTACTTGTCACAGCTACCATTCTCTTACATATCCTCTTGTCCGTCTGAAACCCAACTGCCCGTTCTCTCCACCAGAGTATCAAAGCCATGCACTTCTCCAGCATCATTTACGCTGCCTGCGCAATAGCAGCAGCATCACATATATACGACACAAGTCTCCCTCCCTCCCATCATCTAGATCAGCAAAGCCTCAACCCAGAGGACGCAAAGCAAAACAAGCAACCCCCAACCTTTGGCGGTATCCTCACCAACGTGTTAACAGACGACACATCCCAGCTCGAGATTCGAATTCTCGATCCTAATGGAAAGACTACATGGAACTGGACCGCCAGCCGCGATCTGGAAAAGGGCTTCTTCCCCCATCAACTCGGGAACTGCACCATCCACAACTCCGGCCGAACAGACGCCAAGCAGTCCGAGGACGGCAGTCTGATTGCCGCCATATACGGCGACGCCATCGTCGCCATCAGATACGCCCCCGACGATCCAAAGACTGACAAGAGCGTCACTTGGGGAATCTGCACAAACACTTCTCTATTGAGAAGCTCGCACTCTCTAGAGTTCCTCCCGGATAATCTCCTTGCGGTGGCGACTTCTGGACAGAGCCAAGACGACGGCATCGTGGTCTACAACATGAGTCTGGGACTCTCGCCCGACCCGACGCCGATCCAGCACATCCCGCATCTACCAGACGCTCACGCTCTAGTATGGGAAGAGAAGACGCAGATCCTGTGGGCAGCAGGAATGAACTCTTCCATCGACGGCAAGGCTGCTGCCTCGGGCCTCATCAACGGCTATCGCTACCAACATCCCTCGTCAAACAGCCTTCCCCTACAACAAACCCCCGTCTCCCAACATCATCTTCCCGATTCCTCCACAACATACACCGAATGGAGTGACAATCCATCGCTAAGAGACGAATGGGACGCACCGCACGACTTGATCCTCATCCCCAGCCAAAACACATTCCTCATCCCCACAGACCTCGACATCCACGCCCTAAACATGTCGTCTGGGGAATTCATCTCCGGCCAGCAAGTAGTAGATACATACCTGAAAGGCTTCTCCCCCGTCGATCGCCGTTCAGGAAAGAATCGAAAAGGCGACGTCGAGGAACTTCCCCGGTCGGATATCAAGAGCGTCATCTTTGGCCCAGATGGCACGGCTGTTTATGTACAGGCCCAGTGGACGACTTTCTTCGCCGACAAACTCAATTTTCTGGTAAAAGCAGAGAGGAAACAATTGGATTTGCGCGGCACGATTTATCGGGCACGGTATTTTAGGATGAAGTAGGTCTTGAGATATCTCGAGGAGAGCTCTAGTCGACACGATGTAGTTTAGAATTCTGATACCCGGGTCATCTCTAGCAGTGGAAAGAAGGGAACCTATATCGATGTAATTACCTGGTAACTACTAGACTCTCAACCTCAAAAATAGTTACACTCGGATGAAAAGGACGAACAAGTGTGTGCAATGAGAAAGTGCTATTGTAATATAACGTGACTGTGAATTATCATTCAAAAGCTACATACAGGTATCAAACAAACAAGCGGCTATCATGTCTCCTCATAACTATCCATCCCTGCTGAACAACAATAGACTCAAGAAAGCAAAATAAAGCAAAAGCAAAGAAGAGAAGAAGAAAAAGGGGGTAGTAAAAGAAAGTCAACACTGCCTCCAAGCGAAAACAATTCGTAGCCTCTCAAAGGCTCTCTCATTAATTCCCATTCGTCATCATCTACCGAACAACAACGGCAGCGTGAGGCTCCTCGTCGCCATCGATGCTCTCCTCGTATTCACTTCCAGAGTCTTCATCCTCATACGCAGAGCTGCCCTTGCTGATCCGTCGTCTCGTCGTGCCTTCGCTCTCGTCGTGCCTCTCACGAGCATTGTCATCCTCGTCATCCTCATCAATTTCCTCTTCGTACTCTGAGCTATCGCCAGCAGCGTCATGCACCGCAGACTCGTGCGTCACGTTGACCATGTCGCCCTCGTCGAGCTCTTCCACCGTCTCGTCAACGCTCACATTCTCCTTATTCTCCTCGCTCAGTCCACTCTTCTGCTGCGTGCCTCCCCAGCTGCGCTTCCGGTGGCCGTTGACATTCACACCTGGTGTCTTCACACTATGGCTTCTTGTAATGGTGCTCGATGCCACGTTCTTCGTCATCTGACTGAGCGACGCAATACGTCGCGGAGTTCCCGTTTGACCAGGCGCCATGGGGGTTCTTGTTGCGGAGAGATGCGTCGGGATGGCTCGTGTACCATCCTCGCCGGCTGGCTTCTTAACCCGCTTGCGATTCATAGAATCCGCGCCGTCCTTGGCCTTTTTGCCAAAGAGAAGTACACGAGAGTGATCCATGACTCCATTAAAGATTCGTCGTTCCAAGCCTTCGGCCCGAATTTCCATCTCGTGAAGCTCCTCCTTGCGTAGGCGTAATGCAGTCTCAAGGGCAGAGACATCGCCAGTAAGGCGAGTTTTCTGCTTCAACAAGCCCTCTTGCTCGGTCCGCAGAGACAACAGGCTCCGTCGCAGCCACTCCTCTTCCTCCTTGAGCGTCTTGACGGAAGCCTCAGCATGTTCCCTCTCGGTGTTAGCTCGTTCAAGGGCAATGTTGGTCTCTTCCAAGATCTTGGCGCGGTTGTCGCGCTCTTCCACCATGTGCCTTGATTGCTTGGAAAGGAACTCGGATAGTTCGGCGGCGCTGTCGGAGACGGACCGGTGCACCTTGTCGAGCGTCTGGAGCTGGACCAAGGCCTGGGCGGCAGCGTCATTATGCTGCACAATCTTGTCCAGCTTCTCGTGCACTACAGCATCGTCGTACTTCTCGGGCATCATGGCCCTAAAAGCCTGCTCCGTGGGAATGGCCCCAACAACCTTGTCCTCGATGCTCTTGGAGTGCTCAAAGTGATCCCCGACGAGACCAAGGATGCTCTTGACTGCCTCTAGAATCTGGGGCTGGTACTCACCCACGCTGCTCTCGACTTTGCCAACGGCTGCCTGGACTTGATCGCGCGTCTGCTGGTGATCGGCCTTGCCTTCGTTGTGAGTCTCTTCGGAGCGCGCGGCCACTTCCTCAACTTTGGTGAAGACAATCTTGGAAGCTTCCTCCATCTTCTCCAAGGAATCAGTGACAGTCGACCCCAGAGTATCAATCAGAAGCTTGAGCTCATCAGCGACGGCCTTGGTACCTGCCACGGCAGATTCGGTCACGATTTCGCGAGCCTCGGCGGCCTGCGACTTTTCATCCATCATGATCCGGAGCGCCTCGTTCTTGGCCAGCACCTCGCTGATCTTGTCGTCAATCTTGGTACGAATGTTTTCCGTAACTTCGTCGAGCTTCTCGTTTGACTCGATCCTAGATCCGGCAATGGCCTCCTTGGAAATCTCAAACTCGCTCTTCATGGCTTCATACATGTCCTTTACATCTCCGGCGACGTTCTCGTTCTTCTCAACCTTTTCGCCCATAGTCTTCAGCGCCTTGCCGATGCCCTCAATGCCCGTAGAGCCATCCACGAGCTTGTTCCGCATCTCCGTCTGGAAATCCTCGAGGAACGTCCTGATGTCGGACTGGCGGTCAACAAGTGCCTTTGACGACGCCTCGTGGTAGTGTTCAACGGTTTCCTTGGTCTCCTTCATGACGGCTGCCAGCTTGCCAAGATCCTCCCGGGTCGTAATCGTGGCGAAATCCACAACGGCAATTCCGTCCACCAGAGTCTTGATCTCGCGTACGACCGTCTCGACGGCGTGCACATCCGATTTCTTGACCTTTTCTGGGCTCTTAGCCTCTCGTTCGGCGTGCTCCTGGACTTCTTGCAGGCCCTCACCGAGTTCCGAGATGATTTTCGTCAGCTTGGTAAAGTCATCCTTGTGGAACAGGTTGGGGATGTCTTCCAACTGCCTGTTGACCGATCGGATGGCCTCTCGAGACTCCAAGATGAGCGACTCCAAAGTGTCGATGTGCTCCCGTCGCACCGCCTGGTCTCCATCAATCAGATGATCCACACGAGACTTGGTGTTGCGCAGAATATTCTCAATGGCAGCAACATCCTCTTTGGTCGGGTTGCCGCCAGCCTTGGTAAAGATGGAGGGGATGCTTCTCATTACGTATTCCTCCCCCTCCTTTGGCTTCTCGGCGTCGTCCTTGTCCTGCTCCGATCCTTCGCGTGGCTTCGCTGCTTGGACGACTACTGGTGCACGAGACTTCAGTTCATTAACACCCCGCTGAACATCGTGAAGCATGTTTTCCAGGTGGGAAAGGTCCACCTTGGGAGCTGCGGCGGGGGTAGCGGCATTCGGCTTAATCTCTTCGATCTTGGCGCGCAACTGAGTGATGAGGATCTCGAGATTCTTGATATCATTCTGCTTGGCCATATCAGCAGGGATAATCGCCATCTCGTTCTCGTTCTCGCCACCGCCGACGGTACGGATGGCAACCGCCCTATCGTTGCTCGAGTCCCGAATGGTGCCAATGTCGGATCGTACGCCGTCCAAGCCTTCCTTGAGGGCATCAAGAATCTCATCGTTTGCAGTGAGATCAACCGGTTTGTTGGTGATTCTGTCAATGCCAGCTCGAATGTCATTCAGGCCATCGTTAAGAGCGTCGAGAATTTCACTAGTCTCTGGCCGCGGTCGGAGGATCTCTTGTCGAAGGTTGCTCAGTCCATTCCGTAGAGCGTCAAGGAGCTCCTCATTATGGGGTTGTGGCATCAGGGGAGCAGCAGGAACCATGGACGAGTGAACAACGTCTCGAAGTCCCTCCAGCTCCGTCTGAAGCTGGTCTCGAGAAGTTGCGTTAGCCTTGGACACAAGCGATGACATCTCCTCCTTGAATTCCTCCATGCTCTTGAGGAGGCCGTCCATAAAGTCTTCTTGGCCGGCGACTCCAGTAGCACGGTCAACATAGCTTTCAATAGCCACTCGGAGATTCTCAAGGCCATCCTTGGTGGCGTCCATGAGCTGATCAGTCTCGCGGCCGTTATTGTCAGAAATGGATCTAAACTCGAGTTTCATAAAGTCCATCAGCTCGTGCAACTTGTTGCTAATTTCATCATTGTTGCGAGTCGGCACAAGAGCGCTGCTCTTTCCCAGATCCAAGTCGCTGAGGCCCTCTTTGACGGCACGGAGCATGTCCTCGCGTGTTAATTCGTTGCTAATCGCAGACGGGGCCACTGGGAATTCGAATTCCTCTAGGCACTCGCGGACGGCTTCGATAATCTCATCTCTGGACATGGACGCTTGAGTATCCATCTGGGGAGGTACGTAGTGCTTCAGGCCCTCGACGACAGCCGTCAAGATTTCATCTCTCGTGGCTGCCGGAGGCATTTGGCTGCGACTTTCGTATTCCTGGAGACCCTGCTTCAAGCACTCGAGGATCTCGTCCCTCTCTAGGCCAATCTGCTGTACTTCAATCTCTGGCTTGTAAGTCTCCCAAGCTTCACGCACAGCCTCGATGACGTCGTCTCTGTTCAGGTCTGGCATTTCCTTGGTGGCATCATTGTCCTTGAGCGCTCTCCTCAGAGCAGTATATATCTCTTGGTAGTCGACTGAGATCTTCTGCAGAGCTGCGGATGCCTGAGACTGGCGGCGGTGTTCCTTGAGAACATGGGTGAGCTGCTCCTTCATCTGCTCCAGTCCCTCGTCAATGACCCGCGAAACCTCATCCTTACTAGCCGAGGGCGATGGCTCGGTGTTGTCTCCTTGGTTTCTACCGACATTCTCCAGTCTCTTGCCGAGTTCACGGCCCATACCCAGGACTTCGCCTCGGAGTTCTCGCACAAGTGCTTTGACCTCTGCAGTGAGGCCGCCGCCTGCCGCAACGCTATCCTTGACTGAGCGAATGATGTTGATGACATCGTCGTTTAGAATGCCCTGGGAACCGGGTGCCCGGCGACTGTCCAAGTTGTTGAGCGATCGTGGAGCAATGGCACTGCTTGGGCCATGGTGAATGCTGCCCTCGTGATCCAGGCTGAATCTTCTAGCATGACCGGGGACGCTCATGGGCACCATGGCACTCTCAGTCTGGAGACGAACAAAGTCAACTAGTTCTTCTACCTTGGCAGCAGTTGCCATGCCGGTAAGCTTTTCCGAAAGCTCAAGGAGATGGCTGAGGAGTGACTCCTGTCCATCCTTGGTACCAAGGCCGCGGAGAATCTTCTCCAGCAGGAGAATAGAAATTGCGCCTGAATTGTCACCGCCCACCAAGGATGGAGTGCTCATGGACGCGCGATCGATAGATTCGGCAAAGCTCTTGGGCGAGGGAATCCGGGGCATTTGGTATGTTCGCCCACTGTTGGGCGACTGCGGGTGAGGCTTGTTGTCAAGGAAATAGCCGCCATTGTACGAGTCCCTGGAGGAAATCTTGGCTGAAGTCTCATTGATATTGCCTAGCAAATCCCTGAGACTCTTTCTGATATCCTCGTCTCGAGTGTTTGTAGCCTCCTTGAGGCTGAGCAGATCCGTGGCATTGTCTCTGCTGCGTCGGCTGAGAGCTGCCATTTCCTTTTGGAGGGAGCTCGCGATGCTAGTGAGACTAAGGATCTGCGATGCCAGAGAGTCCATGGTTGCTCCCTTGGCACCGTTGGTGATGTTGGAGAGCGGCGGCTCTGCTTCCTTGGTGGGTGATCCGCTAGGCATGCTCTGCAAGGCCAGCATGGTTGACGATTGGGGCGGAGTGTTTTCCGACAGAATGCTTTGCGGTGCCGGTCGACGGACGGTAGGTCGCACAATGGGCGTTATGCTGCTTGATAGTGATTGTGTCGAGAGGTTCATCTCTTTATCGTAGATGCTGGTGCGAGGTACTTCAAAGGAGCTGACTTCTCGGAGTCCTGGCGGCGTCGAAGGCCTGACGCCCCTCTCCGATCTTTCAAAAGACTTTGTGGGAGACGTGTTGTTGCTAGGGGTACCCGAGTTATTCTCCAGCATCATACTGATGTCCCGCACAGAGCCAGAGGCCATCGACTGCAGCCTGCGGTGAGGCCCGGCGCCCTTTGCGATAGATCTATCTGGCGATGTGTCGTTGACGCGCTTGGACACGGGAGGAGGTATGTGAGTGCCGTGGTTCTCGCGAACCCGCTCAGTCAGCGCAGCATGAGCAGACTGGATGGCGCTCGACACTGGATACGGCGATGTGTTTGTGCGCGCGGAATGCTTGGGCGACTGATGGTTGACAGGCGGCTGTGGCAGCGCGCGCTCAGACTCTGCACCGTCCCACCTGCTACGGGTTAATTGACGCCAAAGCAACATGGCGGTTTGATGTGGTGAGGGGATACGCACATTGGGATGAGTCCTCGATCCGAGGAAGCTGAATGTTGATGTCTCAGGTAGGGATCTCCGTCGAAAGAGCCTTGTCGCCCAGTATATGGCATGCTTTCCGCCGTCGATGGAATGCGGCGTGCAATGGGCGAGAAAGAGATTGAGAAAGTAGAACGCCCGCCGTAAATATCAACAATCAGGTTTGCGGCGCTAGGAGAGAGGGAATCGATGACGGTGGGATTATGTATTCCGTATTTCGGCTGTTAAATATTATATCGCGGTGTGCAGCCTGCTGCAGAGAGTGTGAGAGAAATAAAAAGGCGTTAAATCTGCTTCAACGACGATAAAGCAGATGCTGACGCCTCCAACTCCCAATCTTGGAAAAAGATGGGGAGTTTTCTGTGTTTCGTTGTTTCACAACTCTCGGCTTTTCATAAAAGTTCGGCTTGATAAAAGTTGCGGGTGGTTGGATTGTTCTGATGGGGACACTTTTGGGGTGGATGGGACTCATCAAGAAGGCGGGCAGAGGACAGGGGTGTTTTGTTTGTTGCGCCATTGGCGCGTTGCCGGGCAACCAAGTGCCGGGGGTGGGCGTTTGTGCATGCCTTTTACCACGGTGCTCGTACTCGTACAGGGGGGGAATACATTCACTCATTGGCTGTGGTTTTCGAAGTGTGATGGATTATGGCGAATCAGGATTTGGCGCAAGGCACATGGCGTTAAGCCACGTCAATATTTTGGGCCATTGCTGGGGATATCTGATAGTCACTGGAGAGATTTCGCTTCGGGGGGGTTGGTGGAGATGCGTTGCCGTTGCCCTGTGCGCTCATCTGCTGTCGAAGCGTGTAAGTGGATAGATACGCGTAGTTTTGTATTGTAAGAATACGTCTTATTCATGGTTTGATCGCTAACTATCTAATTCTACACAGAGCAGAGTCGTTCTATACATGCCATCCATGGCGGCCAAGAACATCCCGAGCCCAACGGCGCCTGTAAACACTCTCCAAAGAAAGACGCCGTAGCCCAGTATTCTCTGTCTCTTTCTTTTTTAATTTTCCCCTCTGTCTTTCTCTCTTTTTGTATTTCAAATGGAGAATTATTTTCCTTTTTCATTTATCATTTGTAGGTTGTACAGGTTGTGTTGGTTTATGCGGGGGTAGGCTGCTGCTTGGCGAACATGGTGTCGAAAGCAGGGATCAAAGTCTGGGCAAGCCAGAAAGAGAAGACCAGCTTGGGTCCAGTCATGAGCAGCTGCAAAACATTTCATGTCAGTCTCAGTTTAGTAGAGAGGAGGGGGGAGGGGTGTGTGTGAATGAAGGCTTGCTACTGCGATTAACTCGCCTCTTGCATCCCCAAAGGGATGACAAAGCAGCATGCAATAGCAGAAGCAAAGCCATCAGCGACACCGTATCAATGGGCGTACCTTGGGAACAAGGCCCTTGAAGAAACTGGGCAGACCCTCATTCTTAGCCATGTTGGTCAGGATTCGGAAGCCGCTCTCGGGGTTGTCAAAGTTGCGGTTCTGGATTCGGGTCTTGATGACATCGAGGGGAGCAGAGACGACGAGCGAGGCCGAAGCACCAGCAATGGAAGCGACAAAGTTCTGGAACCAGCTGGCCTTGTTGTAGTCCTCAAGGTGGAACAGGTACTCCTTGGCGAAAGCAGAGCCTCCGAAGAGCTGGATCGGGTATATTCGTCAGCACGGAATCACTCGAGTGCCTCACCCAAAAAGGCAGAAGTAGATGTGACTTACAGCGAAAGATCCGGGAGCGTTACGAGCAGCAGTCCATCCCCAGCCTCGGTACAGGCCGAAACCCTCGTCGGCGACAATCTTAAGGACGCCACGGCCACGGAAAGCCTCGGGGTTCGTCTGGCGCTTGATCTTGAGCACATCGAGGGGCAGCAGGACGATTTCTCCGATACCGATCAAGCTGTCGCAAAGTCAGCAACAGAATGTCAGAAATACACCTTGATCGACGAGTTCTCCTACCTGCCAGCAGTCGAGTGCATGATGGCCTTGCCGGTCTTCTTGCCAAAGGCATTCTCAAAGTCCTTGCCGTAGTGCTTGCCCAAGAAGTCGCGCGCAACGGGCTGGCCACCGTACTTGTATATTCTCTGCAGAACCTTGTAGCCGGCGGCATAGCCCAGACCCGGGAACAGCGACACAAACTTTCGTCCAAAGGGAGCCGAGGCCTTGTCCTTGAAGATGACCTGGTTCAATTGGCTGGCGGAGGCAACCTGCGATCATGTTCAGCTGGATGATTCGGAATTCATGGATTTCGCTCCCCCTTCAATTGCCGCGCATGTTGCTGCAGAATGGGGGATGTGGTGAATGCGGCCTTACTCGGGTTTGGTTGCTCATCAATCGCTTCGCGATCGTATCCACCTATTAAGAGCGCAAAAAAATTCGTCAGTCAAGGCGTCGATAGCTTCTGCGATTCCTTCCGGACGACATACGGGGTGGAAAATCGCCAGCTCGGAAATACCAGCGGAGCCTGAAATCCATTCATCAGTCACAATTCGTTGTCGGCGCTCGCAATTGGGCGCGCGCAAGAGAAAATTGTTCTATACCTGAGCCGAGCAGGCGAGCCAGGTTTGACTCCTTCGACGATCCAGAGGCCGGTGGTGACATTTTGTAAAGAAGGTTTGTAAAAAAGAGGATAAGAAAATTACACAATACCAAGGGTATACAGAAAATAAACAGAGAGAGAACAAATCAAGACCCCTTCGCACAAGCACAAGAAGAAAGGGAAGATGGGAAGACCAAGAGAGAGGTTCCGCCGAATATTTTGCTTGTGGGATGGGAAACTTTTTTTTTCTGGCTGTTGGATATCTTATGACGCTTTCGGGCGGCCGATAAGGAACCTTGGGTCGAGACTTTTAGCACTGGGACCGATTTTCGGCGGGCACGCGAGAGGTTTGGCGCTGTGGCTTTAGCGGGGTTGTAGCGACCGTTTGGAGGGGTAATTTGCGCTGTATCGGACGATCTTTTCTGGCTGATATTGACTCTCTTTTTTTTTTTCAGTTTAAACGTGGCGCTACCCTGGAAATTAGAGCTACTTTGCTCGAGGTATCCAGCAAAATCGCGATTTGACGAGAAAGAGAACAATCAAAGACAAAAAGGAATAAGAAGGAATAAGAATTCGTTTGGATATGTGAGATGAGCAAAGACCCGTATATTTACGGGTACCCAGGCATTTCGGCAGCCTGTGACCGCGCCATTGTTGAAGCCGCATTGTGTCGGGAGCAGTTATGAGACCGAGGTCTTAAAAGAGACGCTGTCTTAAAGCTCCCCTGCCGCGGCTTAATAGCCGACATAGCAGACGGCAGGATGCTCATGACAATGACAATTAGTGCCGTGGCAGATTGAGGAGGCACTTATTACAGGTAGGTAATACTTATGCCAATTTCTTCTTAAAAAAAAGAAAAAGAGCAAGAAAAGACAGTTTAACAAACACACTGTTGAAGTACATCTTCTGCCAGCATTCCAAATTTAGACAGCAGCTTTAGACCAAAGACATATATGTTCGCTTTACCGGCAGGTATGAATGGAAATGACAATCTAGAGCAGCAGTTACACACGATTGAATTCAATTATATTGGTACAATGCCTTTAGTATTCCCGGAATATCGACACCATCTCGTCCAGTCTCATAACTTGTCCAAGAAGCTTATTCTGTTCCTCCAAATGCCTGTTATACTTGTTGTAATGCTCCGCCGTCATCACCTCTTCCTCCTTTCCCATGACGTCCTTTCTCTCGACAAAGGACAGAATGTTCCGCTCCCTGTGTCTCTCCACCTGCAGTGTCTGTAGAGCGCGAACCATTGCCTTGTACAAGTCATCCAGGATCTGTGCCTGGCTTCGTTCCCGGTCAAAGAACCAGAAAAAGAGCGTCCTGTTGGCCACTCTTGTGTTGTCCTTGGGGACTTCCTGCACGTCCACCAGCCCAGCCATCTGCATGGCAAGCATCTTGGCCTGCACGTCCGTCTTCTTCATCAGCGCCGCAGAAGGCAGCATCTTTTCATCTAGTTTGCCCTTTTCTCGGAGGATGCGGGTAAGGCGGAGTCCATGCCTGCCAAAGGATTGCTCGATGGAGGCATCCAGTTCCGTCTCTCGAAGGCGCTCCATCACCTGGTCGAAATCCACTGTCCATTGCCCGCGGCCTTGTGTTCCGCAGTGGCGAACGAAGCGGTGCTTGCTTTCTGCTAGTAACAGGAGATGCGCGCGCATCTGGTCTAGACGATTATCCGTCGATGTCGCTGCATCCTCAAACGTCACCTTGGTTGGTCGGGCTCCATTGGTCTTGGATACCGACCGAGATCTTCTGGAAAAGCTCCCCTTTGTGCCCATGTCGTCCGAATCATCGCTGTCAAACGGCCCTGATGGGTCTTCATCTGAGTCATCAGCCATCAAGTCGTTGCCGGCGGGCGCGGTTTTGATCTTCTCTGCACTCTGGTAATCTATCTTATCTTTAGGGGCCTTCCCTATGCCTGTTGTGACGTTGATCGACTCGTCAAGATGCTCGTAGACATCCATTGTCGTGGCTGTCGCTTGTTGAGCAATTGACTCTTCTCCCAGGAAAGGATCTGCCCGGCACCTAGACACATCCATGGTAAGCAGGCCTAGCAGCGTGCGATAGACCTCGCCGGTAACCTCTCCCAGAGTGTCCTTGGCGAAGCTGGCTAGACGGTGGCTACGCAGCTCAACTAGGCACTTGTCATAGTTGACCCTGACAACCACGTTTGGCTAGGGGGTTTCAGTTAGACAAATGTACTCGCAACACGGGAAGATAAGGAGGGAATCTTACATTAAGAGGTGGCATATCGTCCTCCATCGCTCTATCCTCCTCTCCCAATCCGTTCCCGAGCTTTCTTCTCTTGGTTACGGGACCACCGAACTGGTCAAGCTGCCTCTTCAGAGCCTTGGGCTGATCTTTAAACGCTCGATATTGCTCCATAATCTGCCTTTGCTGATCAATTTTCGTCTTGGTTGCCTTTTCACCAGGGGCCGTCTTGGTGACCTCCGCCTCAATTTCGTGATAAACATCGTTTGGATTGCGGAAAGACTGCGGCCTAACGGTCTCAATGATTTCGCATCGAATCAAGTGGCTCAGCACATTGTGAAGTTCAGCTTCCGACTCAATAAGACCAGAGTCAGCCCCATTTACACCATTGCCATTTGCGTGCCCGTTTGATCTTGGAGCTCGGGATACGTATGCGTGAGTCAGCTCGGCGATCCTTGCATATCCAAGAAGCAGAAGGGTCTGCACGAGGTCGCGCTCTGCCTTTCCGTATTGACTCTCAATCATCTCCAAAATCTTGCCAGATCGAACTAGGTTATAGCATGCGCCGGGGTTGGCTTCATAGGTAGTGCGCTTGGTGTCGGCATCGGTGTGGTGGTATAGCAGATTCTGCTGGATCAAGACGCCCAGGCCATTGCGAATTTGGCGGGGGCCCAGCTGCGTATAGAGCCCGAGCTGTGTGATGGTTGATCGGCCTTTTGTGAAGAGCGCGGCGAGGATTCGCTACAACAATGCCAAACCAAACAGAGTCAGCCTTTATCAACATTGGAGCGCAGAGCGCGCTGGTCCTCGTATCGTATGACGGCGCCAATGGATGGAGATTTGGAACATACCGAAGGAAGCTCGCCGTAGAGATCATTGACTAGGAGAGCGCAAAGCTCCGCCGCATGTTTAGTCTGTATATGTCGCTGGAGTCAGCCTGTTTTCTCCTCCCATCTCGGTTCGATGCAAACGACGAGTGTGACTAACGACGAACATTGCTTGCTCCTAGAGATCCTCTCACTATCTCTAGAGCTGCCACAGGTGCTACCTCGGAGTCATTGACTTGTGCTGCAACAAATCCAGATTCCTCGTGCACCGATAGGGTTGGAAAGGTGTTGGGAGGAAATCGCAGCGTTGGTCGAGTAAAAGTGAAGATGAAGCGGAAAAAAAAGTTGACGGTTCAGTGATGTGTTTTGCGAGCTACAGGATGGGCCGCCAATTTTTTTGCGGGCAAGTGGTGAGCCAAAAGGGAAGGTGGGGCAGCGCAGAGCGTAAGGCAGCAGGTACCTTTGCCTGTGGTGGTGGACGGGTTGGCAGCTGCAGGTACTTTAAGCCTTGTCTTTGGCTGGATATTTTGGAACCTCCAATTATATCCTCTTGATTTCCAAGTTGATACACCACGAATGCGTCATACATGCGCATCAGAAAATAACTGTACAGGCAAATATGGGTAAAAATGCAGGAATTGTGACTACAGTGATTTTACAGTTTTGTATGCATATTCCTAGGTGTATGCGTGTGAGGGTATCGTTTTACTTTACTTGCGTTTCTACATGTCATGCCTCCTAACGTACAGACTGCCCTGCAGACAGAACACCAGTCTGAGCCAGGCTTCATGATGCCTCGGCTGCCTTCTGCTGCTGCTTCAACTTCTCCTCAAATTTGGCAAACTCTTGCAGAGAAATCTCCTCTTCCTCATCCAGGATCTGCTTTACTCCCTGGACTTCTTCAATCTATGCGACAGGAGAACCCGACGGTCAGTGAACAATTGTTTGGTAACGGCAACTTGGTTAGACTCACATAATGCATCAACATGCCCTCAATGCCATTCTTCAATGTCACCGTACTTGAGTCGCATGTCCGGCAAGCTCCGCGCAGCTTTAGCAGCACCTGGCCGTCCTCGAAGCCGCGGAATTCAATGTCGCCACCGTCCTCCTGGATGGCTGGGCGGATTCTCGTTTCCAGTAGCTCCTTGATCATGCCCACCACCTCGCTGTCGTTTTCGTTGTAAGCCAGACTGTCTTCTTCCACAGCCGCGGAGTCATCCCCCTTGCGCTCCGCGACATTGACTATAGTCTCGCCGGAAGTGATAGCCTCGGTTATGAGAGCAAAGATCTCGGGTCGCACATGAGCCCAGTTGGCGTCTCCAGCCTTGGTTACAGTGATAAAATCGGCTCCGTAGAAGACCGAGGTTATGCCGTCAATGTTCATGAGCTTCGCGGCCAATGGCGAAGGATGCGGCGGAGAAATCGTAGCTCGCGGGTTTAGGTACTCTATAAACGGGGTGCTCATGTCTGGCGGGATGATGCGGTGGTTCGGTAAGAACTTGAGGGCATCCGGGTTTGGTGTATTTTCAGTCTGGATGAAGATTGTCCGTACGCCGCTCGGGATAGGGCGCTGTGTCTTCCTTGTGTGAGGCCGTGATGCGGCAATGACTGGGATCCGCATGCTGGTGCTGAGATGCCGCTGAGAGGCTACTGCGATTCGACATGCCGGCAGTGGCCTCGAGATTGCAGCGGCGACGAATCGCGACGCTGCTCTGTGCATGTTGAGCGATGCCATGGTATTATTTCCTCTTGCCAGAAAAGAAGAGACAATGACAAGAGAGAGAAAAAGAAAAAGAGAAAAGAAGGCAAGCTACTGATTACAAACCGACGTCAAGAGGCAACTTTGGAGCGCAAAGATGGATATCCGCGGCGCATCACGTGACCGAGCCAACCTCTCCCCGGCTGCCGAAAATTAGACGGATAGCTGCACGACGAGGCACTTCTTTTTCGGCGATCCATTGCTCCATCACGACGCCTCAAGGACCGTCAATTGACTACGCCATCACCCTCGACCATGATTTCGAGATCGGCTCTCTCTCGAAGCGTGCAACAGGCCGCCCGCCGGTCAGGCGCCGTGCCTCGCCGCGGCTATGCTGCTGCCGCTGCCCCAACCGCATCGTACGAGACTGCCGATGTCAGTGGGCTGAAGATTGCCTCCAAGGATGCCCACGGACCGACCACGACGCTGGCGGTTGTGGCCAAGGCCGGAACTCGTTACCAGCCTCTGCCCGGACTGACCTATGGTCTGGAGCAGTTTGCCTTCAAGGTACGGGCGCATTCTGCTATTTTTTCGAGGCTCGTTGGCAGAGCTTGAGCTAATTTTATATCGGCTCTAGACCACCCAGCGACGATCTGCCCTGCGCATTGCCCGCGAGTCTGAGCTTCTCGGAGGCCAATTGACTGCCTCTCACACCCGTGAGGCCCTTGTCATCGAGGCCAGCTTCCTGCGCGATGATCTGCCCTACTTCGCCGAGCTCCTGGCCGAGGTTGTGTCCCAGACCAAGTACACCAGTAAGAGATGGCCGGATCGCAAAATCTAGAAAAAGCTGATTCTTCACGACGGAGGCTAAAAAATTTGTCTTTCATATAGCCCACGAGTTCCACGAGGAGATTGAACGAGTCCTGCCCTACAAGAAGGCCGCCGTCAACGCCGACGTTGCCGGCCTCGCTCTGGACAACGCTCACGCCGTGGCCTTCCACTCTGGTCTCGGTGCCGCCCTGAACCCCTCCACCACTGCTCCCTTCCAGAAGTACGTCAACGAGGAGTACGTTGCCAGCTTCGCCGATGTCGTCTACTCCAAGCCCAACATTGCCGTTGTCGCCGACGGTGCCGGCTCGCAGGCCCTGTCCAAGTGGGTTGACCAGTTCTTCAAGGGCGTTCCTGCTACCGCCAGCAGCGGACAGACCCTCAAGACCGAGGCCTCCAAGTACTTTGGTGGTGAACAGCGAACCAGCCACACCGCTGGCAACGCCGTTGTGATTGCCTTCCCCGGATCCGACGCCGCTGGCTCCAAGCCCGAGATCGAGGTTCTGGCTACCCTTCTCGGTGGTCAGTCCACCATCAAGTGGGCCCCTGGCTTCAGCCTCCTGTCTAAGGCCACTGCCGGAACTCCTGGTCTCTCCATTGTCTCCTCCAACCAGGCCTACTCTGACGCTGGTCTTTTGACCGTCCAGCTGTCCGGTGCCGCCGCCTCTGTTCGCAAGGCTGCTGAGGAGACCGTCAAGGCCCTGAAGGCCATCGCCGCCGGCACAGTCAGCAAGGAGGACGTGGCCAAGGCCGTCGCCAACGCCAAGTTCAACCTGCTCGAGAAGGCCGGCACTCGTGGCTCTAGCGTTCTGCTGGCCGGTACCGGTCTCGTCCACAACGGCAAGGTCCAGGACCTCGTTGCCCTGACCAAGTCCCTCGACGCTGTCACTGCCGATAAGCTGAAGACGGTGAGTAACTTATTGTTTCCCCTCCTTTCCCCGTCCCCCAACCTACTTTTTGAGCTATGCTGACATGCTTTGTTTTTTTCTCAATTAGACCGCCAAGGCTCTCCTTGACGGAAAGGCGACAGTCTCCACCGTTGGTGACTTGTTTGTGCTGCCTTATGCTGAGGAGCTGGGTCTACGGGTATAGAGGGGGAATTAAGGCGTAAAAAGCTTGTACAACAGTCAGAGTCATCTAGATGTGGGGGAGGGGCTAAAGTCATGGTGTTGGTTGTGAAAAAGGCCATTTGTATTAAATCCCCTTTTGTTCACTGAAAGCGCGTCTGTCCCATCTTGACCCTTGAATTGTCGCCAACCCCATATAATGGCTTAGGGAGAACGGAAAAGGAAAAAAAAGACGATATGATTTTACCGTATTGTGGTCTATGTGGTGTTGGATTGTATGATTGGCTTGCTGAATGGGGATGATTGAGCAACAAGAGGGCAAATGCATGGCGAAGCGTTTCAAGCACGGCTGTATGATGTTGAGGTTATGAAGATGATGTGCTGATGTGCTGATGTGATTAGAGGACTCGTTGACTTATTTTTGATGTAACGCAGCGCCCGTCACAGTCATCGCATAAGCTGCCGTTCAATCTCATGCGCTGGGAGGCCATCCATGCAATGTAGAATTAAGGCCACGCTACTCTACTCACCACAGCGACTACCATGGTAACCAACCAGGTCATGCAACAGGGCTCGAAGAGAATGCTAGTGTTTTTGGTGATAAAGAGCGAGACATTGAGATGCATCAATGGGAGTTTGGATTTCAGGTGACTGAATAGGGTTGGGAATTACTAGATGGGCAGGGGAGACGGAAGACTAGAGAGGAGGCTGAAACAGGGTATGGAAAATAGAGGAGGGGTTTGATAATGTCTTGAAGGAGGATATATTATCCGGTAAGGGTCACATTGTCTGGTGCCCGTGTGTCGAGATTTCTACACTTCGTAGTATGCTGGATGCTGATGTTGTTTGGAGGTAGGTACCTATGCGTACATCTACTTTGGTAGCTTCATGCCGTCTACATGTAGGTGGTGCGTCCATGTCATTCACGTTTTAAGACACTGAATGGATCTGATACACCACACTACCGCTGTCCGACTGCCTGGGTCATGCAAGGGTGCTCTTCCGCTATTGCGCCTCTCTGAGATTGATCTCTCTTTTGGCGGGATCTTTTGATAGATCCGCGTCTTTATAGCCTGAAGCGGTGCCATGGTCAACGATTGCTGCTTGGCGTAAGAGACATGTCAACTGGAGGTGAGAAACACGGAGTTCTGTGGCGCATATCCATGTGTGTACTGGGAAAAGGAAGAAATTAATGCTCGTAAGTCGAGAGGCGTGATGAGATTTGGTGCATGGGCGACGGCTGGAAAAAAAGGGGCAGGGGAATGGGAAAAAGGCAATTGGGGTGTTATGGACTATCGGATTTTGAAAGGTGACGGCGCAATAAACTAGCGTGGGTGCGGACATGAAGGATGCTGATCTATGGTATGGCATGGAGAGAAATTCCCATTGTACGGATATGAGGCCGCCATATAATACTGTAGATGCTCAATTGGTGTAAGTCGATATGAAAGACAAGACGCCAACCACTGGCTTTGGCACGAGCGGGCTTATTGGCCCCGTGATTGCAAGATTGACCAGGCATTGTTAGATGCTATTGTCGAGACAAGGATACACTTAATCTCCGTTGGATAAGACATGCAGCAGCAGTAATAAAGTGAGGCTGGTGGACAGGGCCCGTCGTCATTTTACTTTTGTCCTTGTGCGGCTGGGCGAATGACGCGCTCTCGTTTGTATTGACCCGGCGAACCCCGGGACCCTGTTGAGATGCTGCCGCATGGAAACGAGGGGCGGAATCACGCAAACGACATTGGCTGTGGGAACTGGAGGCGCCACGATGGTGGTATCCAGCGAGATTAGGCTGTTGTCTGGAGAGATTTGGTGGGTTAGTGATGGTGATGATGATATTCACGGGTGTTTGCATATAGCACAGAGTACATGCACTGTACTTGGACGGGGGTGATTCAGAGGTGTAGAATTGAGGTATTGATTGGGCAAATACTACTAGGTATGGTAATACATGTACTCACTAGTACATATATACAAATGAGCTTGAAATTTGGAGCTACAAAACATGTACACGCCCGCTCAATCTCATTTAACATTCCATCATTGCCCTCCAGCATCAACAATTCCCGTCACCACTGGCCCTTGCCGCAAAAGGGAACAAACCATCTATCCATGCCCCGTTAGCGCCTCGCCCATCTCCTTTTTCGGTGTCCCAGCAACAGGGGTCTTTCTTCTTGGGCTTTTGGGTTTCTTGGGCGCCATTTGCATGTCTTTGACGGCCGCCTGCGATAGGGCAGCCTCTCGTCCAGCCACTCCACCCTGCCTGAGCTCGGGTTCCCTAGCGGGCTGTTCAGCGCTTCCAGCGCTCCAGCCTTCTGCTATAACTGGCAGCTCTCCTGATTGTCTGGAGACCCCTTGCACGTTTCTAAGCGGTGCTCCACAGGCCCCCGGGAACCATCGAAGTAGCGGCAAGCTGTCTCCAAAACTCTTCCACTCTCGTAGCGCATTTTGCAGCGCTGGAGCCGCTGGAGCCTGCCGACCTGCATCATCGGAACTCAATTTTTTTTTTTCATTCACCGGTTTCTTTTTTTTTTCTTCTGCTTTTCTTTTTGTGGCTGCACTGCAGTGGCGCCGGCAAGAGGCGCTCCTGCTTGGGAACCGACCGGTAGCACGGGAACCAAAAAAAGTCTCAGCACGGGCAAATCCAGGTGCTCGTCCTCGTACAGGCAGAGACCGGTGTCGAAATCTCAGCTCGACCGCCCAGATCTTACTTGTACATGCCGCTGCCCCCGACTCGCCGAGGCTCCCCATTTTGCATTCCATTTGCATTTGCCCTTTTCTGGCGATGCTTCTTTGCTCTTCTTCTCTTCATAGTCGCTGTGAGTAAACCCTAGCCATGAGCTGTGCTGTGCTGTGCTGTGCGTTGCCCCGCTAGATGCAGCATGCGCTGACCCCCAATGGATGTTGATAGCTTTCACCATCTTGACCAAGCAGCTGTCACTGGGCAGAGCTTGAGCATCAGACAACTGCAACGTCATTCCATTTCTATTCCTTATTTGTCCTACCCGATCTAGCAATTCGCTTTGCCCAACGACTCCAAGGCGTCGTCGGCCCAACATAGCGCTCATCTTTGCTTCCATTGACTCTGCTTTTCTTGCTGTTTTCTTCTTCACATCTTTCCTCTCCTTCCCACATCTCAATGATTACTCGACGACGACTTGTTACATCCTAAACATCGTCCTCGTCTTACTGTCCATGGCGGCGAGATGACGGCGACTCCCTCCAGCAACCGGCTGAAGCTTACCCCCTCCAATTCACCTTTTCTCACCACCCGACGCCCGAGGTCTCCGCTGCGCGGTCGACCCGTGTTCGAATCCCGCCTTTCGCTCAAGAGAGTTGTCGGGACAACATGCCGCTCACCCACCGCCTTTGATGCCGTCGGCACCACCTTTGCCTACACTGCTGGCGGTGCCGTCGTGGTTGTTCATGTCGACGCCGACCAGTATACTCAGCGATTCTACCGAGCTCGCCCCAATGTTGCGTCCCTCTACGCCGCTTCCCAGAACGGACCATCTGCACCGACGACAACGACGACGGCCCCAAAGGCCAATGACAGCCGGAACCGTGTTGCTGCCGGCTATCGAGACTCTCACAGTGCGCCAGATTGGGCAGACGGTTCAATATCTAGGACGTGGACCAGCCGCGAGCGTATCAAGGCGGCCACCTGCCTCAGTCTAAGTCCAGATGGCAAGTACTTGGCCGTGGGCGAGACTGGATATTCGCCTCGGGTCTTGATTTTCAGCCTCCAGGATGCATCCTCCGATATTCCTCTAGTGTCAATTAGTGAGCATGCATTTGGCGTTAACGCAGTGGCATGGTCCGAGGATTCCAAGTATCTCGCCTCCCTCGGAGCCGCAAACGATGGCTATCTGTATGTCTGGAAAGTAGACCCTCGTAATGGCCAGACCAAACTCTTTCAGCAAAATAGGTGCACATCTTACGTCAAAGAAATGGTGTGGCTGGGAAACTCACTCATCACTCTCGGCATCCGGCATATCAAGATGTGGAAGATTGATGAAAACGCCGGCATCTCTCCGACAAAGCCAAAGTTTGGCTCGGATCACCCTCCCTTGTCACCGACGTCTCAAAAGACGTTGCCTGGCCGAAATATTATCCTGGGAAGCCTTCTGGAAGCTACTTTCAGCTGCGCAGCTGTCGACGGTAGCAGGTTCATCATTTGCACAGAGGCAGGCGATGTGTGCATTTTAGACGGCGACGATAAGCAGACGAAAGTTGTCTGCATTCTCAACCTGGAGTTCTCTATATCGACCATTCAAATTCGAGGCAATGTTGCGTATGTTGGCGGCAAAGGCGGCAATTTCACAAAACTCGACGTTGTTAGGCTTATGGACGGGAGCAATGACTGTATTATTGGCACGTCGCAATCCTCGACTGGATTAGTGGCCTTGGGTTTCATGATGAATAACTCGGTCACTATTGACGCCAAAGGATCAATTGATATTTGGGATTTGGACTACGTGCCTGGTCAAACGGCCGAGCCGTCATCCCACATTCATATCCCAGGCCATGGAGAGCCGGTGGCTGGAATTTGTCCCATGGACAGGTTAAATGAGATGCAGGCGGCTTTTTTGACCTGGTCGTCCTCTGGCATGGTGACTTTTTGGGACTTGGCCGGTAAGATCAAAGCGTCCATCAGCATTCCGCTGGAGGGTCTGAGTGCGCCGGATGCCAATCCGGAGCCGCCGAATCAATTGACCTGTGTCAAAGTCTCAAAGAGTGGGCGTCTCTTGGTCACAGCCGATCGCCTCGGAGTATTGAGAGTTACAGATACAGTTACAGAGGAGTGTCTGCTCGATACCAAAGCTCACTCGGCTGATTGTACATCCATCAGCCTGTATGAAGATGGAGAGAAATTCCTTATGGCTTGTTGTGGTAGGGACCGCACTGCACAGCTATTTCACCGTGCTTCTGCCAGCGGCAATATCGAGCATTTTCAAACCATTGAGTTTGCCGCCAGGGTCGTTCAAGTTCTCATCTCATCGGATGACAAGGTAATGACTTGTTCGTGGGACCGAATAATGCATATTCACGATTTAGTTACCAAAGAAGGAGACCCAGACGCAATAGCTGCCATTCCTTCAAAGGTCGTCTCTCTCAAGGCGTCGCCCACTTCCATGACTGTGAGCTTGGATAGTCGGACAGTGTTTGTTTCTATGCTAGACCGATCCGTCTGCCAGTACGATATCTTGACGGGACGGCCGATCAACTGCTTCAAGTGTATGGATGAGAGCAGCATAGAATCCGCCGTTCTCGAGTCCATATCCATTGAACAGGGTTCGCCTAGAGACTCTGATTTTCTGTTGGCCGCCTCCAATACTGACAAATCCATCCGGCTCTACGACGCTATTTCTGGGAGCTTTTTGGACCGAGAATGGGGCCATACCGAGGCCATCAATGGCGTGTGCTTTGTTGAAGACAGCGATGAGAGCAGACGTGTTGTGAGCGTTGCGGCTGACGGGACAATCATGATTTGGTCCCTAGATGTTCACGAGCGGATGAAAAGTAGAGAGCCGTCACCTTCGAGAGACGCCACCTCGGGCAGGCCACCCTTGCGAAAAGTCTTATCAAAAGCTGAATTGGCCGAATTCCAACGCCCGCGAGAAGGTTCGACAGGACAACGTTCCTCGCCGCCGCCGCCATTGCAAATCCGAACGGTACGGAAGCGCAATTCTCGACTCGATCTCTCTTCCAATACCCCCGGCGCCAGGACACCCTCTGGGACTTTACGAATTAGCCCTGGTGCTAGCAGGGCTTTGGACGACACGCCTTCGCGCCGAAGGGGAATTGATGTTCATACTAGCAGCCCTCCGCTTAGCCCAAGGGCCAGGCTCTCTCGCAGGCCATCACTTCCGGCCCTCGGCCACGCAGCGCGCAAGAAGACTTCCACCCCCAACCTTCGTGGAAATACATCTTTGACGGCGGCGACGGAACAAACCTGTCGTACTTTGAGAGCATACAGGAAGAAGCTCTCGTCAGCAGAACCTATCAATCCAGATGCTCTCGGCGAACTGGATCAGGAGTTGCGGTTCACTGCTGCCGCGCTGGGCGACCGCGCAATCAGGAGCAGAGCGATGAATGAGACGGTTCTGAGCGGCCTCTTGGATCAATACTCAGAAAGACTCGTCACCTTATTAGACGAGAAGTTGCGCCTCACCAGCCAACCGATAGAACAAGACACAGAAGTGTCAAGTGTGGATCGTCGCGGTAGCACGGACGAAACCTCAAGCACAACATCATCAAGATGACATCCTTTTTTTTTCATTGTATCTTGTTTGTCACTAAACCATACCATACCATAATTTTGTTTTCTTTTGTACCAAGTGCGGTCAATCACTACAGGGACGGAACAGCCCACAGAATGGCGTTTGGAATTTCATATATTATCAGGGGAAAGCTCTACATATGAGCTCGAAAGGGAGAGGCGGACTGTGCTTCAGACATGGGGTTCTGCTTTTTACAGCGCTGATATGATACCACGGGAGAACTGGAGTTTAAGGCTGGTAAATCAGATGCATTTCTGTATCTTACATGGGCTGATTGGCCATGGGAGAGGGCGGTGGCATGAATTCCTTTACATACTAGTTTCAAGAGCAGAGGCCATAAAAGGGCCATTAATCAGGGCAGCTCCGCGCGCGTGCGTGTGCCGACATGATTCTAAATATTCATACTGATGATTTTACAAAACAATTCCCGTCGTGTCTGTAGAGAAATTCGATGGTTGATGCCTATTCGCTGCAGCTGATGCTGGCTTGGCTACTTTGGATATCACGTGACGTGGCCGCGATCGAAGCTTTGTCCCCTGCGTTTCTCCGCTGCTGCAATCTCGTTTCCTTTCCATCTCCAAAAATTATCCACGACGAACTTCCGCAGCCTCGCAAAAGCACATCCTCCGTCACGTGATTCGGAACAACTCGGTCGCGAACGACAAAAAAAAGTTTACAATACGCGGTTGAACGAAGATCGTAGCGCATTGAAACGAACCAGGCCGTGTCGGAGCAGCCACGTCGGGTCAGATGAGAAAAGGAAGTTGAAGCCACCGCCTGAAGGGACTGGAATCTGGATCCACGGCTGCCTGTATGTTTTATCATCACTTGCTTCATCCCCCCTGCCATTGTTCGTAATGACGTAGATGAGATGTGTCCTAACCGTCGTGTTTCGCTTCGTCTCTGATTAGATCGTGGCGCCCATATATCCTGTTGCGACGAAGCGTGACGGCCCCCTCGATAGCCGGCGAGGCGGACCTTGGGGCATGAATCAACCGGCCGCATACACGCCCCTCGAGTCGCTGTTCCTGTTCCAGTCGCTGCTTTCCCACGGAGTCGACAGCGGGGCGTTTGCGCGCATCTCGGAGCTGCTCAAGGGGAATGCGCTCATCAAGAGCGGCGACACTTACGATGCTGCGCGCCTAGCCCCCGAGGCGCTGCAGCAGCTCTTCCTGCGGTTGCTGCGAGATGAGCTCAAAGGCGATGCTGAGCGCGCTGAAGGAGGGGCGGCGACAGGTGGCGATGGACTGGGATCGCCTGGGTCGCGTAAGAGGAAGCTGGGGAGCCCTCCGCTGCCGACACTTAAGGAGATCTACGAGAATATCGACCGCATCCCAGCCATAGTCAATCGATTGTACGCACGGTATCGAGAACACACGGTCGGACTGATTCGCGAGGACGAACGCAGGTTTGCAACACTGCAGAGAGAGATTCAATTGCTGGAGCGGAGCGAAAAGGAGAGACTTGCCAAGGTGGCAGCGAGCCAGAATGTCACGCCGACTCTGGCCCCACGAGATCCAAGGGCAGCGGCGGCGGCAACGACAACACCGTCATCGACAGTATCGATTCCATCTCCGATGCCACCTTCGAATGGAGCTACTCCTTCGCCAGCACAAACACCAACAGTCCCAGCTGGCATCAGAAAAGGACCGACGCCCAATACGCCTGTCCCACCGCCGAAGCCCCCGATATCTGGCGTTGCAGCGCCCAAGGTCGCGTTGCCTACTCAATTGGTATCTGCAACACCACCGCCTCGACAGGGAGTCTCGCCGAAGCCACCAAATGGAACCTCTTCTGTGCTTCAGGCGCCGGCCGGAGTTCCCACGGCACAACCAACCTCCCAGGTATTGCAACCGCCGACTCAACAACCGCCGAAACAAATTCTTTCTCCCCGACCAGAGGCTACTGGCCCGCAGCCCCCAACCGTTCCAGGAGCAGCCCCTGCTCAGGCTGGGTCGCTGAAGTGGGAGAAGCCTTATCAACCTCCGCAAACAACGCCGGGTCTCCCAGCCGAGCAATTCTCGCCACCGATCCTCTCTTCCCCAGGCAATGCAGCTCTTCAAAAGGCGCCGCCGCCACAGCAGCAGCAGCAGCAGCAGCCTCTACCACCGCAGCAACAATGGCAACGACAGCCAGTATCTCATCCACAACATCCACAACAGCAGCATATTCAGTATCCTCCACAACCGCCACACGGACAAGTGGCACATTCACCACAACCGCAACCGCAGTCGCAGCCGCAACAGCAACAGGCTCGACCGCCAGCAGCAAAACCTGTCCTGGTTCCTCCTCAACCTGCAGGCCAACTGGCCCCCCCTGCCCTACAGCCAGGACCTCCTCGTCCAACCGGGCCAGGGGCTACACAGCAGGTTCGCCCGCCAGCAGCACCCTCAGCCTCAACAAGCCGTCCTATCCAACCTCAACAACAACCCCAACTTCATCCTCAGCAGCAACAAGCGCAACAGGGTCAACAAACGACTCCTCAGCATCAGCATATTCAGAGAGCGGTGCAGGCCCAGCCATCCTTACTGGCTCAGAAATTCCAGCATATACCGAGAATCCAGACTCCACGAGCAATTGCTTCCGCAACTCCTGCCAAAACATCACCTTCGATAACCGCCGCTGGCTCTCCCATTCCCAACAAAGGGGCCCCTGGAGCTGTCGCAACGCAGCGATGGCAACCAGGTGCTCCCTCAGCACAACAGGGAGCCCGGGCGATGCCCTCTGCTTCTCCTACGGCCAAACCATATGTGGCTCAACCTCCACGTCCCGCTATCCCAGAGCATATGATTCGGCAAGCGGCTACTCCAGGGCCTGCCAGGCGTCTTAGTCCGGCGTCTCCTGCGCCACGGACGCCAGCACCGTCTAGTCCCGTCTCTCTTAAACGCGGATTTGGAACGAAATGGGCATCTCACTCGACACCATCCACTCCTGGTCCGATAACATCGGAACCGGAGAGCCCGGCCTACGAACCCGTTAGTCCTCCGTTACCGAAGCCCGCCGTCGCAAAGGACCTTGCAGTTAAGGCAGTCCCTAAGCTGGCCGCCTCGAAACCCACTGCTAAAGTCGAGGCAACACCCCCAGCAAAGACACCTCGAGGTCGACCGCCACGTTCAGTGCAGAGAAGTCGTGGCCCAAGCGCAACACCGTCTGCCACAGGCACAAGGAGAAGCCAGTCTGTGATATCCCAAACAGATGAGCTCTCACTAGATCACTCCGTGACCAAGGTAAAGAAGGAGGTTGCAACGCCGCGGCTTCGAGAAGAAACCGGCGATACAACTGCGGATGAGAGTATGCCAGGACGTGGCCTGATGGCCACACCCAGTAGTATGACCCGTGCACCCAAGCGGAAGCGGCAGGACACTCCTACTGACCTTCAAGGCCCTCCAACGCATGTGTTGTGGACGCGAGGATTCACAAAGGTGTCCTCGTCAGCCCTCGACCAGATATCGAGCCATCGCGATGCCAACATGTTTGCGACAGCGCTGCGAGAAAAGGACGCGCCGAATTATAGGCAGATCGTACTGCAGCCGCAAGATATTACCTCTATCCGCTCTGCCATCAAGGCAGGTAACAAAGCGGCGCTTCAGGCGGCGGCCAATCTGCCGGGCGGCGATCCGGGTACGGCGAGCGTTTGGCTTCCCATCTCCGACGATCTCGTTCCTCCGAGAGGTATCATCAATAGCGCTCACCTCGAGCGTGAGCTGGTGCACATGTTCTGCAATGCAATCATGTACAATCCCGATCCCGATCGTGGTCCTGGACCGGCGTTTATGAGAAGGTCCCAAAGCGATGAGGAAGAAGTCGTTGGCTATCGACTCGACGAAAACGGAGTGGTTAAGAACACGCAGAGCATGTTTCTCGAGGTCGAGAAGCTACTGGGCGATTTGCGCGCGGCCGAAAAGGACAGGGGTATTCCACCGATATCCACGACGAGGCAGGGAAGTGTGGCCACACCGGCGGAAGACACTGCTGAAGAGGAAGACGAGCTTGCTGGCGATGGGGACTCGGCTTCGGCTTCGGGGACGGCCAAGAGGAGACGTATCAGTACTAGGAGTTAGAAACAGCCTGTGCTTATGAAAATGCTGGGCGAGAAGCCTCGTGGGAAGGGCGTGCGGAGTCCGAGGGTCTTAAGGGGCTCGAAGTTATCGAAGTAGCTGGGGAGCGTTATGTGGAAGGGAAAGGGAAAGGGTATTAGCGGGTAACGGGAAGCGGCGAAACTGGGGGTTTTTGATGCTTTTGCGATGGCTTTTGAGTTGTGTATAGCGCCTTTTTTGTTAGAGTTGCAAAGTTCAGAGAGTAATTATTAGCTTCTATTAGCTTTTAACTCGAAATGCGAGCCAAGATCTCCAGTAATCGCAACTGGGGCTTGATAATGTCTAACGTTCGGGCGATGCCTTTGATGCTTTGCGTTACGTGACACATGAAGCGACTAGGGCGTGTTTATGGTTCATGAATGATTGATTAGGTGAATGTTGATATAAGATTCTATAAATCCAGTCTACTTTCGTGGTAACATTGCGCTATTCGCTCTGAATTATCATAAGGGGAGAGACTACTGTGACTCTTTCACACAATCCCATAATAAGAAACTTTAAAAACACGCCTCCAATAAGCTGTCTCTTAAAACAACGATCTAAACCCTTCACCTATCCAACTTGGGAACTCTAATCGATGAAGTTGATCGATTGCTCAGTGCAATCTTCATCGAGTCCTGCGCCTTGTCCTTTGCAGGCGACTTCCGCGGCCAATCCGGACAAACATCGATATTCTCCCTGGGGAACCACCACTCAAGAAACAAGAAGAACAAGTAATCCACGACAACGCACAGACAAAACAGCTTACCAGCCCAGATGCCGCAGCCATAATACCGCTTCAGCCTATCAATGAGCGCAAAGTCTCGTATGCGGCTCCCGTTATAACCGCTAGTATCGAAGCCGTAAAACTCCTCCTCGCTAATAGTCCCGCAGATGCCGTCATACACGCGCTCGGTGCGCATGGCGACGTTGGACCACGAATACATCTTCTTGACCTCGTCGTGGAACTTTTCGGTGCGGATCTTCCCCGCCCGCATGGCGGTGATGGCCTTGCCCGTGGCGGCCACGATGTCGTCCTCTTCGGGCTTTGCAAAGGTCGTCATGTGCGATGGGAGGACTTCTGGGATGCCGCCGACTTGGGTGCACACGACGTATAAGCCGCACGAGGCAGCTTCGACGATGACGGTGCCAAAGGCTTCGGTAAGGGAAGGGTGAAGGTATATGTGGCCGCGGGTCATGACGTCGCGCACGTCCTCGTGGCGGATGGAGCCGAGCATCTCGACGCGGTCTTGTAGCACGTTGGTCTCAATCATTTGCTCCAGGTCAATAGCCTTGGGGCCTGAGCCGGCGATGATGAATCGGGTGTTGGGGTGGTTCTCCAGGATACGGGGGATGGCGGCGGTTAAAAGGTCTGTGCCTTTGTTGTAGAAGAGACGGGAGATGACGACGATGGTGATCATGTCGTCGGGGCCGAGAAGGCGAGGGGATGGCTCGGACCTGAAGCCTCCTCCCTGGTCTGACGGTGCTGGATAGTCGCGAGGCCGAAAGTTTTCGCCCACGACGGCATTGGGAATGACTGATACCATGAGAGGGTCTAGTGATGCACGAAGCACAGTATTCTCCTTGCTAAAAGTTGGTTAGATTTAAAAAGGGTAAATTGCAGGGAGAATCTGTCGTTTTACATACCAGGTGTGGCTCACGCATATGCTATGATCCACGTCGCTGAGAATAAACTTGAGTAGCTTGTTTGTCAAGATACTGGCAGCGTCCGCAAACCCAAAGAGCGAATGATCGGTAAACACAGTCCTCAGCCCCATGGTTCTTGCATGCAAGATGCCTTCGTGGCAGAGCGAACTAAGACTGCCGTGGCCATGGACAATCTCAATCTGCTCACGGATGCAGATGTTTCGTAGAATGGGGAAAAAGGAGAAGACGGTAGGAAAGGTTGCCTGCCGATAGATGACTAGAAACGGCACATGATAGACCTTGAGGCCGTTGTTGAGATAGCGGACTCCCTTGCGATCATCGTGGGCGTGCGTGATGATGATGACCTTGTGGCCTCTGTCGATGAGTTTGCTCGAGAGTTGGTATATGTGAGACTCGACGCCGCCGGGTTGGGGGAAGAAGAAGTCGCTAACCATGGCGATGTTGTAGGTTTTGCGCGCCATCTTGTAGTTGATAAATTATGGAATATGAGCCCTGGATGCTGGATATCGTGATCATGGATCTTTGCGATTGTGAGAGCGACTGATGCTGAGACAGAGGGTGAGATACAGCATGTGAGCGTCGTCACCACCGGCTGATTTCTTCTTCTTCTTCTTCTTCTTCCGCCTAGGTGCTATGCACTCTTCCTCGTTGTATCATATCATCTCAGTCGATACCATATCATTAAATACTCCTTGGGATTCCTGGGGAGGTTATACAGGAGGTCTTTACAAGGTGGATGTAATTTAAGGGCAGTTATAGACTCACTCTCCCGAGCTCCAATTGGATACGTCTCCATTGATGACGCTAAGCCCGTCGATAAGCTTGGCGGTGAATGGCGGCAAAACGCCGATAACAGCTCCGTTGCCAAATTTTTGGACGAGCTACTGCGCGGGTCGCAGATCTGCATCGCATTGACTTGGACAGTGGCAGAAAAAGTTGTCGGCGCAGCGCATTTGATTCAACCCGGAATTTCTGGGGTCAATTTACTTTTTTGTTCATTTTTATTGGTTTCAGTCTTTTCATATTATCTTAAACTCCAAAATGTATGCAAGATATATCCCTCCAGCTGGAGGGAATGCGCCTCCGAAAGCCAGCAGAGATTCTTCCGTCGCGAAACAAGCGCCGGCACCATCATCAGTACCTGCAGCTCCCGTAGCGACAAATGGTGATGGACTCTCTTACTCTCGTTATATCCCTGGCGCCAAAACCCAACAACAGACTGAATTGCCGTCAATTCAGCGGTTCGAAGAGGAGGCAGACTCTCCAAAGCCAAAGAGAAAGCGAAGCGATGGGGAGCCCCCACTGCAATCTCAGAAAAAGAAGCCGAGGAAATCTAAGAGACGAACGCTAGATGTCGAATCAGAAGATGAATCAGAAACAGATACAGAGCCAGAAGAGGCCGAGACCAAGACGAAGCGTGGTTCCAAGGACGAAGTGCGGAAGGAAAAAGAACCAGAGCAAAAACAAGAACAAGAATCCGCAGATGAAGAGGAGACAAAACCGAAAAAGAGCAGGAAATCAGAAAAACTCGGTGATGGTTTGAAATTGAACAAGGAAGAAAAGAAGAAGAAGAAGAAAGACAAGAAGGGAAGCGAAACATCCGACCATGGGGATGAAGACAACGAATGGAGGCCCGAGCAGGTTGATGTTGACGAAACGAGTCCCAGCGCCCAGGATGCTGAGATGGTAAATGCGGAACCCCCCGCGGAGGACGACGTGGAAGCTCCCGAATCCGATGAAAAGCAGGTGAAGAAGGCCAAACGCGAAAAGAAGAAGAAATCCCAGGATGCCGACATGGACGATGCTCCAGCGGAAGATGAAGAAGACAAGCGACACAAGGCCGTCTTTGAACGAAAAGCCAAATCACTCAAGTACGCCGAAATCATCAAAGAGCAAGGCATCGTGGAGGAGCCGGAAGAGCCAACCGAACTCCATGGCCTGGAACCTCTCCCGCAGCCCGCACGAACCGCACCAAGCACGGAAAAGCCGACATACGAGACTCTTCCTCCATGGCTCTCGGCGCCCATTCGTGTCTCGGTGGATACTAGAACTCCCTTTACAGATCTGGGTATCCTCCCAAAGGCAGCGCGGGTGCTGGAACAAAAGGGCTACACAGAAGCTTTTGCCGTTCAGACAGCAGCTCTGCCGTTACTACTCCCTACAAATAAGCAGCAGCCGGGCGATCTTCTTGTCTCGGCGGCGACTGGATCTGGAAAAACACTAGCTTACGCTCTACCGATTGTAAGAGATCTGAGCAACAGCGTTGTTACAAGATTACGTGCGCTCGTCGTGCTCCCTACAAGAGAACTCGTCAAGCAAGCCCAAGAAGTCTTTGAGCTGTGCGCAAAGGCCTACGAGGGAGAAGACAGGAAAAGGGTGCGCGTTGGAATCGCCATTGGTAACCAGTCATTGGCCTCTGAACAGGATCTTCTCGTGAGCAAGGAGACGCGATACGATCCGGAAGCATACAAGCAGCTGGAACAAGAAGCATCACATCGAACCTCGAGTTCCCACAGCGAAGACGATCTGGACGACTTTCTCACCGGCCCCAATACGCAACGTGCCAACCCTCGCATCGGCCCCTGGCAAGGCCAAGTCATTGATTTCTATTCCAAAGTCGACGTCCTCATCTGCACCCCCGGCCGTCTCGTCGAGCACCTCGACCAGACGCCTGGCTTCTCCCTGTCCTACATCCGCTGGCTCGTCGTCGACGAGGCCGACAAGCTGCTCGCGCAAAGTTTCCAAGGATGGCTAGACGTCGTCCTAGACAAATTCAAGACGAGCCAGTTTGGCGCTCGGGACTTTCCCGACATGCCGTACTCGGGCGTCCGCAAGATTCTTCTTAGTGCCACCCTGACGAGGGATCTAAGTCTTTTGAATCAGCTCGCTCTGCGCAGACCCAAGCTGATTGTCCTGGAGAGCGGCAAGGATGTTCAGGTTGCGGAGCACTCGCTGCCGGAATCTCTGAAAGAATATGCCGTGAGGGTTCACGATGCAAACCTCAAGCCACTGTATCTTCTTGATCTTCTACGAAGCCCACATATGGCCATTAACGACGATGCCAAGAATGTGGATCTTAGCACAGAAGCACAGTCAGATTCAAGCTCAGAGACTAGCTCAGACGATACAAGTTCGGATTCCGATTCCGACTCTGCCTCCGACACTAGTTCAGACTCTGATACAAGTTCAGAATCGGATTCGGATTCAGACGCAGAATCGAACGCCCGCAACAAGAAAGCACACTCCAAGCCGTCCAAGTCACATCTCCCCAGATCATTAATCTTCACAAAGTCCAACGAAGCTGCCCTGCGCTTATCCCGGCTGCTCATCCTCCTCGACAAGTCCCTCGCTACACAAATCGGCACTCTCACATCCACCACGCCAACCAGCATCCGTCGCAAGACTCTGCGAGCCTTCACCACCCCTTCTTCCCCTCTCCGTCTCATTATAGCATCTGATCTTGTGGCACGTGGTATTGATATTCCAAAGCTGCCGCACGTCATCAACTATGACTTGCCGCCAAGCGTAGCTAGTTACGTCCATCGTGTGGGACGTACTGCTCGAGCTGGTAGATCTGGATGTGCCTGGACACTTGTGGGAGACGGGGAGAGTGGTTGGTTCTGGGGTAAGATTGGTAAGAGTGCTGCTGTGAAGAGATCACAAAAGGTGGCTAGAGTCATGATTGAGGAGATGAACGAAGAGAGAATAGAAGAATATGAGAGTGCGCTAGAGAAGCTAGGCAAGGAGGCACTCGAGTCACGGAAGAGATAGAAGGTAGACCGATAGATAAAACATTGTTAATACCAAGCAAGAATCCATCAACTTTTCAAGAAAATTCCCCTTTCTGTTCATGTTGTCGTGATTATGTTACCCATTTCTGCGGTGAATGACTCTCATCAAGGATGGCCCATTCAAACCCAGCTCAGCTGTCTCTCCAGTGGTTTTCCTCTTGGTGAATCGGAGACGGTTCAACCCTCGGCCTGTTTTCCGCTTCAGCAGAAGGCAGGCTCTGGTATCCTCGCGAACGAGAAGAGTCGTCCTGTCGCTCGACAACCTCTTCGTCTGCATCAGTGACGTCTTCCAACAGCGCGCGTCTTTCACCCTCAACACCACGCCGTTGTCGGTGCCACGCAATAGGGCGCCATGAGTTCCACCAGTTTGTACCTTCTCTGGTCATGAGAAGACTCAAAATCTATTCAAAGTGAATTCGTTAGTGTGGAATTGAGTGAATCAGCTGGTGTAGGAGAATCTCACCTGCAGCAATCCCACTGCAGTGACCACTCCGAAATCAGCTCCCGTGCTGCTTCGAAGAGCCGCCGTCCACGGGCCCCTGCATGACTTATCCCGTCCATACATTGTAGAGCAAGTAGTATCAGGTTTGATAAAAGGATAAGGCATGTGTTGGACTGTATTCAGACCACAGCAATTCAGGGTGTCCTGGATTAGACGGATTGATTCCCCGTCATGGGCCTGAAACATGCCCTTCCATCGATTCTCCATCAAGCAATCCACCGTCGTCGAAGGTATCACATCCTCAAAGAGCAACGTTGCAAGGATCGTCGTGACAATCCCCTGTAGCGTCTGTAGGATCGTAGGACTAAGTCGATGCAGAGGATGTGACGAATTGCGTGCGGAGTGTAAAAGCGTCGGATAGATGTACGAGTTGAGAAAGGAGACGATGGGGAGAAGAATGGTGAGAATGGTTATGACGGGGCTGACGGGGAGAGACAGATGGGCGCTGTGGAAGTGGACGACGCTGTTCGAGGGTTATCGTGTAAGTAGAAGTAGCGACATATCAGAATGGCATGGCTTTGGGTGGTTCGACTTACGCTGCGACGCCAAACAGCACGGCGCTGCCCTGGAAGAGAAGCGCGTTAGCGATTGAAGATGTAAAAGACACGAGGAATGTTGAATATTCAATCAATCTTCCCTTACCAGCATGAATGCGAGACCCAAGCCGAGTCCCATTGTCGTTGGCGTGTCGTATCGTATACTCGACCCTAGTTGTGCGATATTCTCCGTAGCGCTTCTACAATCTGCTGCACCTTTTCGGTATCCGTAACAAAAGGAAAACACAATTAACAAAGACGCAGCAAGAAAAAAGAGACACAAATCAATGACAGAAGAAGTTGAAGAGAGATTTGAAAAAAGCAAGACAAGGTTGGGAAGTGATCTGATTTCCCCCTCCCTCGTTTTACGTTTTATGTCACGACAGTGGCGCTGCCCGATTGGGCGAATGTTGCAGTTGGACGCGGGAGGCCGACCAAAAGTACAGTGACTTGGTGGGTGGGTGTTGCGTCACTACGTGTGCGTGCAGTGTAAAGTTGCAGTACAAGGTGCATGGTGAACAAAAAGGTGATGAATCAGTTTATCCAGAGTAACCTGTACACAATGCAATTGTTTCGCTTGGTTTATCCTTGTTGCTTCTCCAATGTGACGGAGCAGGTGATGCAACGCAACAGAGGCTGCATGTAGTGACATGGTGACGCTATCGTGCTGTTTAGGAGATGGGTATCTACCTACTCAAGCACATCTTACTATAAGATGACATTACGGAGTAGTAGGCAGCTATAGTATAAGACTATAATACCACTGGATTTCATATCAATGCTGATGGAAAGGGCATTGTAGTGCCGTTAATATGTCTCAACCCAGGAAATAAAATTCTGGAATACCAGGTATCATTGAAGTTGTACCACTTGAGCAGGCAACCACTACATCGATAGGATAACAACAGAATCAGTACTAGCAATATCCAACGGCGCACCAGCTCTCTCTTTGAAAAGAGCGCTCAGCTGTAGAGGTAGATATGACTATGAGAAGTTTATTCATTTTAATCATCTCCATCAGATAATCCACCCCAAGCAGCATACTATACCCAAGAAGGGCATCGTCCACGTTCTACCAAACACTCAAGATCTCATCCAACAATCAATCACCCACACTACAGAGCTCCAATTTCAACATGCACTCAATCCATTAGCCATCTATCCGCGGATATTTATTCTCATCGTTACACGATACTAGGTAGCTCATACTTTCGGATAATTCCCTAGTAGTCCATACCGTCTAACATCCCGCATCAGCATTTACCCCATTCGAACAGGCAGAGGTCATCACAACAAATCATCTCCAGCTGACCAAAGCGCTGCAAAACAACCGACGGCTAATTGATCCATCTCCACTAGTCTAATTCCTGACATCGACTTCAATTGACTTCACTTCACTTCATCGCATCTTGGCTCAACTTGTGGGTGTCATACAATTTCATTTCAGAGCTACATCAGGCTACATAACAGAAAATAAAAGATACCCTGCCCAGTACTCATACTAATCGTGACAAGTTGATTCTCCTTTTTTTGTATACTTTATATAGATTTTTTTACTTTTTGTAACTTAGAACAGGGCGCCTCCCAGACGGATGGCAACAGACTTGTTCTGAGTGTAGTTGGCCAGCGCGGCCTCACCGAGCTCACGGCCAATACCAGACTCCTTGTAGCCACCGAAGGGCATCTGGTGGTGCAGCAGGTTGTAGCAGTTGACCCAGACGGTGCCGGCCTGGATTTCATTGCTGACGCGGATGGCGGTGTTGAGGTCTCTGGTGTGGACGGCAGCGGCCAGGCCGTAGTTGGAGTCGTTGCCCATCTGGATGACCTCCTCCTCATCCTTGAACTTGGCAATGGCGGCGACGGGGCCGAAAATCTCCTCGCGCATAATCTTCATGTCGGCAGTGACGTTGCTGAAGACGGTGGGCTGGATGAAGTAGCCCTTCTCACCGTGACGCTCACCACCAATCTCGACCGTGGCGCCCTCCTCCTTTCCGGACTGGATGTAGCCCATGATGCGGTCGAACTGCAGCTGGCTGACCTGGGGTCCCTGGAAGGTCTCGTGGTGGAATGGGTCGCCGACCTTGTTGGCCAGAGCGCGCTTCTTGAAGGCCTCGAGGAACTTGTCGTAGATGCCCTCCTGGACAAAGATACGGGTACCAGCGCAGCAGGTCTGGCCGTGGTTGAAGTAGATACCAAAGTTGACCCATGAGATGGCCTGCTCAATGTCGGCGTCGTTGAAGACAATGTTGGGGGACTTGCCACCCAGCTCAAGGGTGACCTTCTTCAGGTTGGAGGCGGCGGCAGCCTTCATGATTTGGCGGCCAACGACGGTTGAGCCGGTGAAGGCGACCTTGTCAATGTCCATGTGGGAAGAGATGGCGGCACCGGCAGTCTTGCCGAAACCAGAGATCAGGTTGAAAACTCCGGGGGGGAAACCAGCCTCCTTGACGAGGTTGGCGAAGACGAGGGCTGACAGAGGGGTCTGCTCAGCGGTCTTCATGACGATGGTGTTACCAGTGGCCAGGGCAGGGCCAATCTTCCATGCAAGCATGAGAAGGGGGAAGTTCCAGGGAATGATCTGACCGCAAACACCGAGCTGTACAGAGATTGTAGTTAGCAATCATGTTCTCCAGGAGACGATTGGCTTCACTTGTTACTTACAGGCTCGTGGCGAGTGTAGTTGAACATGTCGGGGGCAATGTCAAGGGTCTTTCCCTCAATCTTGTCGGCCCAGCCACCGTAGTAGCGGATGCATCCAACAACAGCGCCGACATCACCTCGGGCCATGGTGATGGACTTGCCGTTGTCCAAAGACTCGACAGCGGCGAGAAGGTCGAGGTTCTTCTCGGCGAGATCAGCGAGCTTGAGCATCAGGCGGCCACGCTCGCCGGGAGCAATCTTTCTCCATGTTGTGTTGAAAGCCTTGCGGGCAGCGGCAACGGCAAGATCGACATCCTTCTCGGTACCTTCGCAGACGGAGGTGATGACCTCCTCGGTGGCGGGGTTGACGACCTCAAACTTCTTCTTGTCGACACCCTCGACCCACTCGTTGTTAATGAACCTTGATACCAAGTGTTATGTTAGTCTGTGTTTATATATCAAGCAGAGGAGTGAACCGAGGGACGAGACTCACAGGCCAATGGGTTGTGAGTAGGGGCCCGTGATGGGAGTGTTGAGCTCAACGGTCAAAGGAGCCATGGTGAAGGATTTATGATAAGTCGAAAGGGGTATAAGGGTATAGGATTGCTGGTTCTGCTTCTATGAGAGAAGGAAAAAGAAAAAAAGTAAAAAGACGAGAGGGGCAGGAGGGGTATTTATGACGAAAGAGGATTGTACTGATAGAGGAATGCAGGAGAGAAAAAGCAAACAATCCAGATGGGGACAGCTATGCCATTTTATGTAAAACACAACGCCTGTATCCGCGCAGCGCAGTTCCCATTATTAAGGAGCTTCTTTGCTCCGTTCTTTGCCTCCGTCTTGACGCGCGTGGAGCGGGGGCGAGCTTCAACAAGAGCAGACGCTACCCCAACCATGCAACTGTACGAGTCGAGTATCTATGGGGACAAGATGGAGACGCCCTCGGCAAGGGGGAGCAAGGCCTCGAGACCCCCATCCCACTTTCTTCGCCTCTAGCTTCAGGCGAGGCAGCACCTTAGAGATGGATTGACAACCCACAGCACTCCGTACAGTATACGTGGACATGCTGGGACTGTCGCCGACTGCCCAAGAGCAGAGTAGCTCTCCGGCCAAAGAGCAGTCCGTCTATACACAGCACCGGCCGGGACGCCTATTTCGGATCCCCACCAGCGTCTCTCGTTGCGACGATACCCGAACCCAAGTTGATTATCAGAGAACTCGCACTGACTAGCACTCACTCCTAGTAGTCCGTGCCGCTGCAGAGGCTAGAGCGCCTATTGCATGAGATCCGCAGCGGGACCGGGCTGCCGGGGGCCAAGCTTGAGTTCATCAGGGGAGGCGATATTTGTGCACAACCCGGCATTTCGAGGCCATGCTGAAACCGGTTACCGCGCTGGTCGAAGCACTTGTGTCTGGTGCTTGCTTGCAAGAGGTCCTAGTCGCCTGTATCCTGTATCCCGACGAATCACGGAGCTCGACCAAAGCGACTCCGGGGTTCTGAGACGGTTCCCCGCAGCAGCCCGGTGGCTCATGATGACATCCATCTCCGAAGCCTTGACCAGATAGATATCCTCTGGCCTCAAGATGGCCAACAGCGAATAGTCGCTTTGCTTTTGGCTGAGCTTGCGCATCCGTACGCCCTATCTTGAGAAGCCATACTCCGTAGTCTTCTCCGTACTCCGTACTTGACTAATTTCGATGCAGCAACGGCGATGTGCCGCGTTTGACATCTTATTTCTTCTTCAGGCAATCTTTTTGTGCTTCTCCGCTCCCCGCATGGCCGCCGCGAACCAATCGTCCCAAGTCTGCCGCCGCCATTCAGTATTTCAAATCGGGTCAGTAGTTCGTTCACACCATCAAGCCGTGCAAGATGAATAGTGACTGCATTGGCTTAGCAACATCTTGCATCTTGGCGCCCTGAATTGCCCCAACCTGACTCTACTGCCGAAATCTAGGCGCGCAATTTGCACCGTGCTGGTAATCGAGTTTGCCCCAGAATCTGGAGAAACAAACCTTAACTGAGATGAGGCCCTGCGCTCGTGACGTCGATGGGTTGCTATCAGACTCATGAAACAGACAAGACAGCCTTGTTCAGTCGCATCTATCCACGCGTCGCAACGTCGAGTCGCATTCGCATTCGCACGGCCAACACCGGCTCCTCAGCCTCCCAAACGAGCCATTGGTTCATCGTCACATTACTTCATACAAACTGCCTCACTCTGCCGCGTGCGGGAAATTCCGTGTTTTCTCCCCTCGTCTCAAAGCATCCCGTAAGCCATATGCCCGGCAGCTGCATATTCAGCCCCAAACGGCATGCCTTCGGAACAACCTCCTGTGCGAGGTGGAAGTTTTCCATTTTCGGAATCATGTCGGATTCAAGATGCTAGCATTGATTACCCCGCTTTGCTCCGTTATGCCAACCTTGAATGGCTTTACCTCTTGGTCCCCTTCCACGTCTCTCCGCGGCCAACTGCGGCAAGTTTTGGTATCGCTAGATGCAATTGGCGCCGTCGTTTGTGGCACTGGGGGCTAGCTCGACGCTCTGAGAAAGTTTCCACTCCTCCCATGGGGAGATGGAGACATGGAGAAGCAGGCAGCTCTTGCTAGTCCGCAGCACTTGAGCTGTTGCACAGTACAGTACCTTGTGACAGCGGCAGCAGCATGGTGCTAGATTGCTAGACAAGGCAACAAAAGCCCAGATGATACTAGGACCTCTTTCTGGACGTCAAATCGTACGTCTGAGGCTTTGGACCAAGTCATTTATGGAATAGGTGCGGCTGACCCTGTCCCTTTTCCCCAGGCTTCCTTGCAGCCGGCATGGGCTTCCAGTAAGCTCAACATCCGTCTCACCGAGAGCTCAGTTGTTGGCCAGTCCAGTGAAGAGAATCGATAGGTCTCGGCCCGCTACGGGGTGATAGGTCTTGTGGGATTTGGCCGGCCCTATGGAACATGCACGATAGTCCGTGCTGTTCCAGATAACCGCAGTGCTCGTACAGGCATACCCCGGGAAACATGCCATTGTGGCCATGGGGTTTAGTCAAGCGCAAACATAATGGCATGTACTGTAAGTGTGCATGCGAGCTATATCCGTAATGCAGTCTTTGGATGCGGAGAGTTCCGTATTACAGTACCTGATTTGTTCAACTTGTTCCCACGACAAACAAACTCCAAACTCGGAGAATGGACCGCCCAATCTCATTAACACGCCGGAAACTCCACCGCCGCGGCGCTGACATGAACACGTGCTGCATTAAGCATTGTAAGCCTTGATTATTCTCTCCTTGGCGTCTCTATATCGGACGCTTGTACCTTTGGCACGCTGCTATTCGCAACTTGAACGCGGCACTAAGAGCGAATTCGGTGTCTGGCCTCGGTTATTCGGTAGTTTGTACAGCGATCGGTTGAGGATTCAGTTCCCTGTGGTTTTACGTCGGCGATAGACACCGACTTGCATAGCCTTCGCCGATGGTGAAACTCGTCAGTATTCGAGTAAGATGGTCATCACTAACAACATCTATACGAAAATGAAGGAAAAGTAAAAAAAAAAATCATGATTTGTAGAAGCTGACTCGCCAAGATTCTTGATTAGTAGAGGAGGGAAGTACCTTGGCAAACATACACTTCCGGCCGAAAAATAAGAAAAGTGCGGGGGGAGTGGCTCCTTCCACCCACGATCGAGAACTTCCAATAGCGGGCTAGGAATTCGTCCAGGATATTTCGAAGCTGCACCTCCATAAACTTTTGATCAACACTTTATTATCTAACATCTCCGAGCCTCATTACTGATTCCCCCGCCTTCTTTCCCTTCTCTTCCTTTCCTAGAGGTCATTTCAAGCTTCCCGTGAAAGTGACATCGATATGACCTGTAAGTGCTCACATCGGAAGGGGCCCGCGGGAACTCCCAAGTGTCACTGTCAGATGAATCGAAGCCACACATCACGTTAATTACACGTCGAGGGTAAGCACAAAGCGGGCTATCGATGAAAACGGCTACGGGAAACGAAACCGCTAAGTCTCGGAAAGGACGCCAATCTCAAGGCCCTCCAATCCGAATCGCCGCAGCGGCATTATCATCTTTTTCCGCTACGACACCCTCACAAGAAGACGGCACGTCGGTTGGGGAAGAAAACGGACACGATGATTAAGTGTGAAATGCGCCGTATTTCGTTCCTTTGGCTATTCTATTACCCGAGAGTTCACGTCGTTGACTAACACGAGGTGGTGGATGGCGCTATCGCTGACAGGCTTAAATTGAGCCGACGGGCTTTTTCGTGGCTCCGGCTGAGAGAGCTTGCCCTTTTCACTCCGTAAACTGCTTTGCTTTCCATCATCAATTTTACCCGCCGCCCTTTCGAATCACAATACTTAATTCTTGGTCATGGAAGAAACACATGCATCTTGTTTTAGAAGAATCCGAAACAAGGGGCATAGTTGTACCAGATTCGACAGACTGGATGCCATTTGCAAGTGAGCAGGCGCACACTACCATTTTGCCTATTCAAGTATCTAGAGCCATCTTTAACTTCATAGTCGAGTTACCCAATGCCTTGATACTCGATCCAGGAGCCTTGTATTCAAGGTGAAGACAAATTATATCTCTGATTAGAACCCAAAGAGTCAAAGACGTAGCATTGGGTTAGTTTCGGAACTACAACCCAGTGGTTTCGGAACTACAACAAATCCATTGAGCCTTCCACACTATGAATATATACGCCATATCTTTACATACTCATGTAGTAATTTATCATCACTAGTACGATATACAAGCTGAAAATAACGCAGCACTAGACACAACAACTATCTCGTATAGGTGGGCGTATTCGATAGATTTTACAGGTGTTCTATTTAAACCTTGAATCACCAGTATTTTGGTAGTAAAGTTTCTCCCGCATAGCAATAGTTTGGCAATCTACCCCCATGCCTTGATTAGCCCCATAATTGTTGCTACTCAAGATGACGGCTATGCCCATGACAATAGCTGAGTTGCGGGAACGCATCTGAGATGCATAGTCAGGGCTGGGCCGCATATTGATGGTTGAGATGCATCACAACGGCCGAGTACATGGCGTGACAGCCGGCATGTTTAATATATTTGAGACGTACCAGGTATAATTCACAGCTGGATCGACCAAATTGGCACCACTGCATAGCTGTGCCAGACCGGATGCATGAAAGTATATAGCATCCCTAGTACTCTATTGGATGACCTTTATCGAGAGGTGGATCTCGTTTGTACATATAGCAACGAAGATGTTCATAAGAGACAGTATTAGATCCCTGGTTGAATATGTGTATATGTGATAGTAAAACTATAATGATGTGATGGCATGGGGCTTGACGCATATTTATCATCGTTTAGTTCTTTGAATTGATACTACTTCCAAGTCAGCCACTGATTCAACGAAACGTGTATAAAAGCACCCGAAAAGACGTAATGGAGAGATGCCAAGTAGACATGGAGAGCAATATTGCGTGAAGCAAGAGAGCATGAACTACAATTATAGCGAGATTGGTCAAACAGTATATTTACCCTCTCTAGGAGTCTGAGGTATTGCTTGGGTTGAGCTTCAAAACTCAACGCCTAGAGTAAAGTCGTCTTCTATTCAAGTGCGGTTCATAAATGAAGTGTTCACGCATTGTCAAAGAAACAGATTGGAGACACCTGCAATATAGAACACCAATCGCAGGTCCGCGGACTCCGATGCAATAAACAATGTACAACGTAGATGTAACAACAACGTCTTGATGTGGAAGCTGGTCAGGACGAGACACTAACTATTCAAAAGGCCCGGCCCTTGACATGCAGATTTTAGCCTTTTTAGTCGTATTGGAGTATCATAATCGCAAGCTTTAAGAGATTCATCAAAATAGTGATGGTTGAATACAAATACAGCCATACAGTCATAACCAAGACGGGCATACAGTCAGTGCCAGTAGCATAGACGGCTCCTCACGAGCATCAAATACAACACGACACAATTAATCCGACAAATGCCAAAAGCTGCCGTCCAAAGGAAAATAGATAAATTCAACATCAAGAAGGACAAGTCGGTCTGGCATCACAGCAGTTTCGCTTGTATGCTCCCCGCATCTCAAGCTCTCGTCGCCTGTCTCGTAGCGTTCCATTGCATGAACCAGTCTAGCCAATTCATCTCCCCCAGCCCCAAATCCCCAAAGACGATTCGTCCCCCCGCACAAAGCTCTTTATAACGTTACTTTAGACTTAAAAGCAACGCGGAGAGCTAAAATCATTTCAGGGAGGACCGTGACGATCCTTTCCTCGTCGGAGGGAGACAACACGCATAAACCCCCCAATTGCCGGGTCGTACACGATCACGATGGAGGGCACCATGTGAGTAAAGGGCCGTATCTGTACAATGGTCCGGAGAAGTGCGATGTGAATACGGGCGAGTCGTTCGGTCACGATGCCTAAAAGAGAGGAACTGGTTGCCTTTCACATGTGCTGCAGTGACGGCGCGGATACTGGGACAGGGCAAAAGGAGAAGTCGCAGCCGCGGTTCTGGTAGACGACATGAAGGTCACGCGGAACATTCGCATTAATGGGAAATGCATTCAACAATAACGAGAATCTTGATTTGGCAGCTTGTTGGCAGAAGCAAGGTCAGGGGAGGAGAGGCAGCTCTGGCAGATCCCTATAAATAAGGTATCGTCAGCCCAGCTACATCTTACGTGAGGAGCAACTCGACCTCGACTCGACCACTTCTCTCACAACATCTTTCACCTTAAGAGTCGATAGTTGGACAACTAAAGCCTCGCCATGTTTCTTCCCCTTTCTGCCTTGGCCAGCGTGCTACTAGGCACAGCATCGGCATTCGAATACTACACTTTTGACGGACCAGGATCGCCATCATGCCACAACGTCGTCGAAGTCCACAACGCAACAAGCGTCAATGAGATGGTGTCCCTTGTCAAAGACGCTTCAACCCGTGGTCTGCAAGTCCGTGCCGGCGGGAGAGGCCACATGTGGTACGACACGCAGTGCTCAGACGACGAGACGGTCATCATCCGCACCGAGTTTGTCAACGGCATCTCCGACTTTGACCTTGATGGTGGATCTGTAGTGGTTGAGGGCGGCGTCACCTTCTTCCAGCTGGCCGAGTATCTTCATGAGCGAGGTGCCAATATCGGTACTGGATTGGTTAACTGGAACATTACCCTTGGAGGCAGTATTGCGATGGGAGCGCATCGCACTTCATTGAGAGAGGATGCAGTGGTGGTTGGTGGTGTGCTTGCGCTGGATATCATTGACGGGAATGGGGATATTCAGCATATTGAGCGGGATGAGAGCAACGACGATTGGCTTGCTGCGTCAACCTCGTTGGGCCTCTTGGGGATTATTGCGAGGATAAAGATGCAAATCTTTCCAGAGACCAAAGTATATGCCATGCAAACGACGTTGGTCTTGTCTTCTATCTCTCACAACGGGTTTCCTTCAAGTTCAAGCTAACATTTATCTCTTCACAGTCTCGATGAAAAGGACGTCCTTAACGGAGACATTTACAAACTCATCTCGCCATATTTGACAGCCAACTTCTGGGTAAGCTCACAATCCATTGCATCTATCCTGATAAAAGAATAAGGCCACTTACATTATCACCCAGTGGTGGCCATCCCAGCGCAAATTCCACTGGCGCACATACGACATTGTGCCCACAAACACCAGCACCCAACAAGGCTTCCAATCCACATTCTCCGTCACGGCCCTCGAAGCCGCCGCCGCCGTCGTCCTCCTCAACAGCGGCAAGATCAGCCCCTTCCCCAACCTCGCCGCCGAGGGCATCTTCTTCGGGCTCTGGGAGAAGCCAAACTTCCACGACAAGGTCACCGACGAGGCCATCACCGAGTGGCCCGTCTACGGCTGGAACTACGACGTTCTCATCGGCGGGCTGTACCCCGGGCAGAAGCCCGAGTGGGAGTATGGGCTCAAGGGGTATACACTTGAGCTGGCGTTTCCCGTTACTAGGGCGAATGAGGTGTTGAAGCGAATTCGCGCGCTTTTTGATGCTGAGGAGGCCAAGTGGATGCCGATGGCTTCGACGTACAGGAGTGGTATTAACATCAAGTTTGGCAAGGCGCATTTTGACTTCCTTGGTCAAGTTACTACTGGTACGGCTGATAAGCAGGATTGGAGCAAGGGCGCGATCATGTTTGATTTCCCTTCGTTCCGGCCCAGTCTTGGAGACCAGAAGCGGTACAATGAAGCTTTCTGTAAGTTGTTCATTACAAGATCTCAATATCAAAACGATATCAATACTCATCATATGTCACCTTGCTGCAGATATCAACTTGGCCAACACGCTGGTCGATGAATTTCCATGCCGTCCTCACTGGACAAAGAACACTCGCGATGTGTTCCAGCGTGCCGTCAAGAATTTGGATCCCAACGTGAGTCCCGCTCCTTTCCTTCCTTTTGATCATAACTAAGTGTCTGTATACAGTACCTCGCTCGGTTCAAGGCCGTACGAGAAAAGTTCGATCCAAAGGGCATTTACCGCAGCGTTGTGGGAGAAATTATCGGCATGTATGACTGAGAGGGGAGGTTACAATGTCAGATATCAAGCTGTACATACAAGAACGAGTATTTAACAAAGAGGCAAATGTAAATTTAGGATTTTATTCTATGGAATGCAATAGACGAGAACTGTCTTGGTATCATTGAAAAGTATTCCATCGGAAAACTAAATTAGAGAAAGAAAAGTAACGCTCTTACTTGGAGAGCTCAAAGGAAGAAAGTCAGGGGTATCTATCACACAGGCTGACAAAGCGCTGTAATTAGGTAGGTAGACATATCCAACATGTCACGCAATCAATCGTCCCCTTGGCATTACTTGAGAAAGCTTCATTTCTTCACAGGGATGTAGGCCTTGTTGCCCATGGCCTTGTCCCACATTGTTTCGAGGATGCCACGCACAGGCCTTCGCTTGCCCACACCGGTCTCCATATCCGCCTTGAGCTTGTCATAGACGGAAGGCAGCGTCTCGGCCTTGTACTTCTTGCGCATCTCGTCGTAGACATCCTTGCGGTAGATGAGCCAGAACTCGTCTTCGGTGTAGTAAGTTCGAGCGTACAGGAGCTTGGCACCCATGAGCTCGGCGCTTCGCAGCTCGAGCTTGCGGTTGAGCTCGTAAAACGCCTTCGGGTCACGAGGTCCGCGGCCGTAGACGCCAACGGCAAAGATGCGTTGGTCCGAAACTTCATCGACGCGGGCGTTGAAACGAGAGGTCAAGCCAATCTCCTTGGGGGCCTTGCAAGGAGCCAAGAAGATCATCAGCTCTGGCAGGGTATCGTTGACGAAGCTAATGAATTCCTTGACCGTGCTCGCTGGAATGCCAAAATCTTGCACGACATACTCGTTGGCAAGGCCGGACTTGTGCAGCGCATGGTAGCACGTGCGGCTGTCGAGGAAGGGGTCGGCCAGGCGTTTGGTGAAGGCATTCTCGGGCACGTGGAAGTGCTTAAAGGCAAGTTTGCCACCCCAAAAAGCGCCATGGTCATAGCGGAAGAGATAGTCGGGTGTGAACATGTAGATGTCTATGGGTTTCTCGGCCGTGGGCTTCTTTTTAAGAGCGTCCTCAATGGTGTCGGCAAACCAGTGAACTTCCATCTTCTTGAGAGCAGACCTGCCCTGGGGCAGGAGATTGACAAAACGGCCAAACATGACGGCAATTGTACCCTTGCGGAAGTAGACTCCATCAATGAAGTGGATTGACTCGTCCTTGGTGGCCTCCTCAAACAAGTCGTGGGCCGTGGCAACGTCGTTGACCAGCTGGACGTCCAGCTTGACGTATGTAGTGGCCGGGATCAGCTCAATGGTGAGCAGGGTGACAATGCCAAACGTGCCCAAGCTGCCAGCAGCGTGCTCCAGCAGATCCGCATTGTGCTCGCGGTTGGCCGTTTCCAGCGTGCCGTCACCCAGCACAATCTCAATCTCGGAGACGGTATTGTTGAAGAGGCCATAGCGGTACATGCTGCTCTCACCGGAAAAGCCAGAGTAGCCACCGCCAACGGTGATGCCCTTAAATTCCATGACAATCTTTGGAATGACACCGTGCTTGAGGGTGTGGGCAGCCAGGGCGTCCATGGGCACCTTGGGCTCGGCTTGCACGGTCATGGTCTCCAGATTGACCGGGAAGATGCGGTCCATGCTGCTGGTGTCGACAATGGCATCAGCCTTGAAGGACAGTGGACGCGTGGAGCTTGTCGAGCCATGGTAGACTCGGAACGGCTTCTTGTTGTCGTAGAAGTGCTTGACTTGCTTCTGGATCTCGGCGACAGCAGCCTGGTGCTCCTCGAGAAGCTTATTGGGGTTCATCTTGATTAGCGGTTGGGGGGTATCAGTCTATTGACGAGAAAGAAGACGGTATTAATTAAGTCGAGGTAGAGAATCACAAACGTCAGGACGCCGAAACCACGCAATTGACAGCACCTCTCCGCCCAGATTCTGGTGGTGTCAGGAGGAGGAAAAAACAGGAAATGGACCACGATTGCCGGAGCTTTGCTGACCAGTGACGACGTGCTGTGACGCCAGCGGCAACCAGCTGCAGCATCGGCACCTGGGATTAGCGCTGTAGCTGCGACAAATTGGGGGGGCTGGGGCTGCTGACGTGCCTTGCTAAGCCCCCCAAGCTGCCGCTGTAGCATTGGCTGGAGCCGTTTTAGCTTGATGAGCTCGAACCATGCGTTCCTCCACTTGGGCTCGGATGATATTGTGAGCAGCACATGTAGACTGGACTTACAGGCAGCGTCAGATATTGTTAGCTTGCCCAGGTGATTTTATCAATATGAAATATCCGCACATGCAATGCCTACAGTACACGTACATATAGTTTGGCCAACTCAACGCCAGCTTCAGTCTTGAGCCTTGATACATTATATGTTATAAGTGATATCTGCATGTACACAACACCAAGCCGTAGAGTGGCTCCCATGTAGAGCTCCCACCAATCGGTTCCATTACCATGTCCGACTCCCCGTGCACGGCCTTGAACTAGCCCAGGCTTAGAGTGGAAGCTCTGACTTCAACTTACAAGACGTGCTGTCGCAGCTACATGGCGCTGGAATGCAATTCTTCTTGTTAGATGGTTCAAAAAGATGCAGATTTTTCAGATTGGGCATCAATTCTTTACCCAAAAAGACTTCAAGCAATGCAGCGCTGCTGCCGTATGGAGGGACCCGTGGACGTCAGTCATATATCCAATCTATTACCAGTTAACGTAGCCACGGTAGTGCATTATTACTCTGACAGCAGTTTCTAAGCAGTTGTAATATGCTATTGATGCTTCGTACTACTCGCCATATTCAACTTTATACGGCTTGATTCCCATAAAATATGATACCTACCGATCAGGAGCAAGCTGATAATTGTTAATTGACACAGCATAGCTACTTCGAAGTGGCAAAAGCACGTGGCAACTGGTAAACCGTATACATGTCGACTGCAACACCACTAGATCTTGGGTGGAGAGAGTTGCCGTTCAAGAAACCCAACAGCATGTCAAACCTATGAGATATAGTAGATGATGCTGAAAATTTCTATTTTTCACTCACATTGCATTCTTTGTAAATACCTTGATGGCCTATCAGTCGTCATACGTTGTAACAATTCCACGGGTCTCTTGCCCACGATTAGCTATGGACGGCTTTTGCATATATAAGGTCCATTCAACACCAATTTACTTTTTAGAATGATCAACAGCCTTGAGCCAAACTTTGCCTACTATACTCCTTGATTCTTTTAGACAGCACGAATATACCTAAAATCGCCAAGATGCCGGGATACGGAGCGCCCAGAGAATCTTCTGCTAGCAAGAGAGAACAGGTATGGTTTAGGTTACACTTATATTGACTTTCATATTAATGACGATATGCGTGCTCGGGATATTAGGCCAAGTCTAGCAGCAACTCGTCATCCAGGGGACATTCGCATACTCACTCACACGGAGACCGTTCGCAGAGCAGCACTCACTCCTGCGGTAGCTGCTGCTCTCACGGGTCTGGATCTGGATCGAGTTCTTCTAAAACGAAATAGAATGTTGAAAGGTGGTGCGAAGTGACAGTACAACATTGACCGAAGGAGGATTGGGCGTTTATCCTCTACGGGGACTTATTCTGTACCTAGTACCTTGCGTCGAAAATTTTAAAACCCCACAATTATAGTGATCTAAATACACATCGTTTGCTTAGTTTATATCGCCCAAAGTTGATTCTTCCCAAGCTCGTCTTCGCATCTAGTGACGGCTCTTGTCGAAGCATAACTTCGGTAGTATTTCTTCTCCGCTCAATATTAAAATAAGCTCTCGTATTGTATATGAAATAGTAGCAGTATGATTAGCAGGTTTAAGAACTTTTAGATTTGAGAATCTGCTGTAGTCGCGGCCGTTGAGATTTTGAAGCCATCCAATTCTTTCTAGGGTAGCTTTGGGCCAGACGCTTGGTGTAAGTCACAAGCTGCAAGATGATGTCGAAGCTATCGATAACGGTGGGTCTGGCGCGATGCCTCAAAAGCTCAGCTCGCGTGGTTCAACCATCAGCTTTGCGACTCACTGCAGTTCAAGATTCCATGACGCACAGCCAGCCATGTCGGCGATTTACAACCTCGAGCCACAGCCGACAGGCTCGGCGATCCTGCACACGACACTGGGAGAGATTCACGTCGAGCTCTTTGCCAAGCAGACGCCGCTAACGTGCCGCAACTTTCTGCAGCACTGCCTTGATGGCTACTACGACGGCACCATCTTCCACCGACTTGTTCCAAACTTCATCGTGCAGGGTGGCGATCCCACAGGAACCGGAAATGGCGGCGAGTCAATCTACGATGGAGGCGCTTTTGGCGGCGACCTGGATCCTTGGCCCATGGACCAGCGACAGGGACAGAACGCAGGGCCCAACGGCATCAACTTCAAGGACGAATTCCATTCCCGGCTCAAGATCAATCGACGCGGCATCTTGGCAATGGCCAACGAGGGGAAGCCCGACACAAACGGCAGCCAATTCTTCTTTACGCTGGACAAGGCAGAGGAGCTCAATGGCCGGAATACAATGTTTGGCCGAGTCGCCGGCGACACAATCTACAATCTGGCAAAGATTGGCGAATCTGAAGTTGACGAGGCGACCGAGCGACCCTTGTACCCAGTCAAGATCACAAGCGTAGAGATCTTGGTTAACCCGTTCGACGATATGACGAAGCGGTCGAGAGTGGCACAAACACAAGTGAAGCCAAAGGTGGACAAGGAAAAGAAGAAGAAAAGGAAGGGCGGGAAACAGCTACTGAGCTTTGGAGATGAAGAGGGCGACGAAGAAGTGCCCGTGTTCAAGAAGGCCAAATTTGACACGAGGCTAATCATGGAAGAGGAAAAGGAGACTCCGGCGTCTCAAGACAAGAGCTCAAAATCAAAGCCCTCCAAGCCCAAGGCCTCAGATAAGCAAGCGAGTGAGACCCGAACGACTCATGATAAAGGAAAGGAGCCAGCTTCAGATGTCATGGACAATGACGAAGAGGAGGAGGAGAGACAGCGAGTTATACCCACACCCAAGAAGCGCAAAGAGCCGTCCCCTGAGCCATCACCCGAGCCGGAGCCAGTACAAGAAAAGAGCGCGCTAGAAAAAGCTAATGAAGAACTCGCTGCACTCAAGGCTTCAATGAGGAGGACAATTCATTCTGGGGAACCTGTCCAGGAGAAGAAAAAGACGGCACTAGAGTCAATGATACCTGAGACGTCTATACGGGGAAGGAAAAGACGGCCTGGAGGCAACAACGCCTCGACGAATGAAGATCAAGCATCTCTTCGCATATTAAAAGCCTTTCAGGCGAAGCTCGACAAGGCTCCGCCATCCAAGGAGCTGCCCACCGAGACCCCTGTTGACAATGAGCAGGGCGAGGCAGAGAAACCCTCGCAATATGACGAAGCCGAGCTGTGCGATTTGCATTTTATTGCAAACTGCCAAAGCTGCACGTCTTGGGATAAGCAGGAAAAGGACGAGAGCGATGACGAAGGCTGGATGTCTCACGCACTTTCATTTGCGGCTGACAAACTGGGTAAGGACCTGAGCAACCGAAGGAAAGCTGAAGAAGAGTTGGTCGTCATAGATCCGCGGGAGAAGTCACGGACACTCAAGGAGGAGAAACGGGCTGAACGAGAGGCTCGGGCTGGCGGGTCTGGAAGGGCGTGGGATCAGGCACGAAACGCTCAAATGGCTAAGGCTGCTTCTTTGGCCGGTAGGGGAGCAAAATGAAATGGCGACACTCATGTTACGTCTCTTTACATCGATATTTATTTGGCATCATGGCGTAGCGTACGGAGTACTGCGAGATGGGCGGCAGCCAGTCTATATTTTATATAATTTGGTTATTGTTTAATATCATGATTTAAGGGGGAATATACCGGAAGCAACCTTTTGAGGATATCCAAATTGGATGAAGAATTTACTAGCTATTCTCCAGTATTGCCGTGAACTACTTGCCAAACAAACGTTTAGTCTCAGATATGACGCTAGACAGAGGCTACTGCAACAAGCTGATTTTCTTCTGTTCCACCCGTTACTACAAGGATCATTCACGGTTGATACAATTCAAGTCGCGAGCTGCTGTCACAGTTGTCAGACTGACTTTCTAGTCTGTGTTATCGACGCCATGGCTCTCAACAACCAAGTCTTCGTGGCGCAGTTGGCTAGCGCGTCAGTCTCATATTAGACGATATGATCCAAACATCAGTTTGGGCCATCTGAAGGTCGTGAGTTCGAGCCTCACCGAGGACATTGCTTTTTGCCCTCCACTCAAAGGTGGAGAGCTTCATGTCATTTTTTTTTGTACTTTACTTTTGGCAGTTGGAGAGGACAAAGAGCAAATGTCTTGCATGTTCATCGGAGATGTAAGGGACAGATTCATTGTTTGCAACATCTAGATTAAAAACCATTGTCTCGTGAATCTCCATTTGGATGAAAACGTTGAGAGGCTATTGTGACGCCTCATTTGGGCAAGGATCTCCGGTTCTTATGTGGACTCTGCTGCATGCATCATGTAAGTCTGCTTTTTTGACTAAGACCCTCTTGCTGTGAGTGTCAGCCTCTGTGTTTAAGCGAGTCAGTAAGTCAAAGTAAAGCATCATCCATGCATGAACAATTAATTGTATAGCTGTATTGTGTTTTGATATTCGTGATTTTCATTTTGAAATGCCCCGAGGACTCATTGTTCAACCAAGGCCAATACAACCAAGACATAAGCAACAAAGCTCAGCATTGTTTCGGCGGCGACTTTTTTTGCTTTGTACATCTTATCATCACGTGCGGAGCAGCCTTGCCAAGTGGGGATCAGAAAAATCAGAGCAGCAAAATGAGTAAGCACGTACAACATCCAAACATGGGCACCTGATACACCAATTAAAGTCAACTTTTGTACGCGCATACTCTTTGCATGTGAGCTCAAAATCTCACCATTCTCCATCTTTCTGTCCATCAACTGTCTGCTCATTCAATCTGAGCGCTGATTGGTTCGAAGCGGATGACCGCATCCCAATACAGTGCTCTGACCGAAGCCCCCGGCGAAAGTACGATAACATTTTCGCAATCTTCAAACGACAATCAAGTCAAGCCGGGCTGCAAATCTGGGTCCAGCCCAGCAAACGAGCCTTTCCGCCATCATTGAGCAAGCCAGAGCCCGTCAATACCGCGACCGGGATGAACAATCTCTCTGGCTGAAGCACAAATTCCGCTCCGCTGCGCCAACACAGAGCACGAAATCCGCCCGAAACCCAACAAGTCGCGCCGCATAATCTCCAGAGCTCAGGTTGCCGCCTAGCCGTAGATCCTGCCAAAGGCATCGCTGCGCTACCGACCGAGTACTTTTCGCAGCGCGTTCGATAAAACCTTTTGTTTTCTTGGAACATATTCTTTTTGCTGTTAGCGAATTAGCTGCAGCTTATCCGGATCATCGACCTGCTTGTGCCGCCGTACCATTGCGAATTCCAGGCCTTCAATCCCCATCTCCAAGTCATCTGCCCAAGAGTCGACGTGTTCTCTGGCCGAGACAGAGAGTTAGGCGCCAGCTCACCCGCGCGCCTGTTTGCTACTTGCTGCCTGTCTGCTGTCACTGAATCCAGGACACCTGCCTGTGTCCCGAGACGACGCATATTGTTGCTATTGCCTTGGGCCGCGGCACTGCGCTAAGGCATACATCGCGACCGGAGCCTCATCTAGTCCTTGACGGGGCCTCGGTGCCTGCCGCGCGACTCCTTGCCCTACACTCCTCAGCGACCGGCCCGCACGCGGCCGTATCTTCTTCACCATGTCTGCACCAAACTCCCGGAAACGAGCCGCCCCCGGTGCGTCGCCAATCGTACCGATCCAGCGGAATATGCAACAACCATATGCCACCGATAGTATTGCCGGAGCAAACCCTGTGATGCAGTGGAACGGTACCGACGGCACAACCGATCCCACCGACTACTTCAGTGCTGCCGCTGCACACAGTGAGAATCCCTACGGACTTGCGCAAACACAGCCGACGTACCCCCAGGCTGTTGGCGCGCCGTCAAACTCACTCGCACGCCGACAAATGAATCGCGCCCTGGTTCCCACGAATCTTCGAGCAACTTATGAGCCTTCTTCGGATCGGTGGTCTGGTTTTGGGGAGGACAACCTTCTCGTCCCGCAAAACGCCACGGAAGGCGGGGTTGGGCAAGATAACGTAGAAGTTTTGGAAGAAATGGCCCAAAAGGCCAAGAGAGAGGCTCAGGCCAAAAGAAAGCAGATTCCGCCGTTTGTACAGAAGCTGAGCAGGTAAGCATCTTCCTTAGACCCCACGTCCGGGGATCACGAACCTAACCGTTACACCAGCTTCCTCGAGGAACGAAAGAATGAAGACCTGATTCGGTGGTCTGAAAAGGGCGACTCTTTCATCGTGCTCGATGAGGATGAGTTTGCAAAGACGTTGATTCCAGAGCTATTTAAACACAATAATTACGCGTCCTTTGTCCGACAGCTGAACATGTACGGCTTCCACAAGTGTGTGGGACTCTCTGACAACTCGATGCGTGCTAGTGAGCGCAAAAATAAGAGTCCAAGCGAGTATTCCAACCCGTACTTTCGGCGAGGGCACCCGAATCTTCTATGGCTTATTAATAAGCCCAAGAGCGGTGGCAAGTCTAAAAAGGGGAGCAAGGGCCAGGATGGCGATGGCGACAGCGAAGAGGACGGCGGCCATGAAGAAACACCAAGCCACCAGGGTGTTCCGGTCCCCAACACCGCGGGCCGCTCTCTGCCCGCTGCCACTGGAACGGAATCACAACCTCTCCCCAAAAAGGAGATGGCACTGATCAAGGAAGAGCTGCAGAAAGTGAGAGAGCAGCAAAAGCTGATTCTCGGCGCCATCAACCGCTTGCAGCGAAACAACAATGACCTGTACAATCAGGCAATCATGTTCCAGACCCAGCACGACCGACACCAAAACTCAATCAATGCGATTCTCAATTTCCTGGCCAATGTCTTCAGAAAAACGTTGGAGGATCAAGGAACTTCGCAGAACGTCGGCGACATCATCTCAAGCTTGATGGCAAACCAGGGCCAGCAACCGTCCCACCAAGGCAGTGTTGTGGACTTGGGTGATTACTTTCAAGCTCAAGCAAACGCAGCCAACTCACTTGCCGTTCCTACTCCGAGAAAGTCTCAAAAGCTACTTCCACCGATCCCGCAAGCCGCCCAGGCGAGTCGGTCGTCATCAACGAGCAGCGCGCCGTATCACCCCCTCGGCGTTCACCCGGAGATGGGCCACGTTACGGAGCTTCTTGATACATCACCGTCAGATTCGACACCTAGCTTGAGACAGGAACTCGAGACAAACCCGCACGAACGGATGATGAAGATTATAAACGACCACAATGCAAGCAACTCGGCAGGCCTTGATTTGCCGGAAGCAACTGAGCTTGTCAACAACGCCCCAAATACCCTAAGCAGCGACCAAAGAAGCAAGCTAGTCAACCTCATGGCAGCGCAGTCATCAGCATCCGCGATACCAAACATACCTGCCGTGTCTGATCCTCTGGGGAAAATGTCTTCCCCAGGTATCACATCTCCCGCACAAGAAAGCACTACTGCAGCACCCTCACTTTCACCCATCTTGCGGTCACCAACCATGCCTGCTCCCTCTCTTCAGCATATTAGCACGAACCAAAACGATCTGGAGCAGCTCAAGCGTCTACAGAGCGAACAGGACGCAAAAATTCACGAACTGAGCGATATCCTGGGGCCATTGAGCCCGAACGGACACATTCCCGGCCTGGAAGATGGCGCCGAAGCGTACTTTGATCCTCCCAATGTGGACCTAGATCAGTTCTTTGATAGCAACGCTTTTCTGAATGACGCCACTCACTACGGAGACGGGACTGACTTCAACTTTAATCTGGACGCAGACGGGCTCGGCCAAGGGCTCAACCCAGGACTTAATCATAAATTTGACACTCCGAGTCCTACGGGGACTGAAGAGATTCAACGAGATGATTTTGGGATCAAAGAGAGCCCCGGTCACGAGAATAAGAGACGGCGCATGGGCTAGTGTCCCAGTCTCTTGCAAACGATTCATCAAGACGTGGCAAAGATAGCCGACCATCTTGGACTCTAATATTTGCTTTTTTACATATGACATGAAGACTGTCGTGATCCATCAGACGACACCCTATGAAGGTTGCTTTGGCTTATTTTTTCCTATCCTTTTTCGGTACATCAATTACAAAAGAGGCTGTTTCGGTATTTCTTTCAAATCGAATCGCTCGAATCCCCAAATAAGAACAGAAAAATGGCGAGGCCTTTGTCATGAGAACATAGGGGCGGGTCAAATGAACACCGTCATCGAACTGACAAGGGCGACTACTCGACGCCGAGGTTGAAGCGATTGAACAAGATTTCACCCACGGATAAGCTGTGGCAATGCAGCAGCAATTTCTCAACACAAAATATATAATCAAACTACATTTACACTTCACATTGCTCAAACACAAAGGGTCTCAATAGCTCTCCCAATCTTAGGAGATGAAATCAGAGAAGGCGGCAAATTGGTACAAAGGAGTTTTCTATTGTGGACTTTGGCTTGGGGGATTCATACGGCCGGCATTTGTGATGACACACTTGGTACATAGTACACTTATTTTTTTTGTATTACATAGACATTTCTACGGAGTTGGAAGTATGACACTTGGAGGATAGTTGCGGGGGGATCCCTCTTTTTTTTTTCTCATCTCTAAAGCGGTAGCCATAGTTGAAATGGGATTGCGCTGTTGAATGAACGACTTGTTGAACGTTGAGTACGTGAATGGGTGAATGAATGAATGCATGCATGCATGCATGCGTAGACAAATAAGTTTGATGAATGCAGTTGTTCACAACAAAAGCCATACATTATACAAGAGTGTTCTACACATTCAACAAGAGACTTGCTAAGTTATTTTGTTCTTGTTATGTGTGCCAGTTCTCTGAATGCACAGACATTCATACATAGATAACTCTGAGATGAACGCAGTTGTTCACAGCAACAGCCATACATACAAGAGTGCTATGAACACATTCAATAAAAGAGTTGCTTGGTTATTCTGTTCTTGTATTGTATGCCAGTTCTTTCACCAACTTCTTCATATAATGCTGCTCTCAAGAAGCTCATCGTCAAGAAAATGCTCATTCCCTTTACTACCCAAGACATCCAAAGCATTTACACAGTTCTCAGAATGCCTCTAACAAGCATTACCAACATGCTCCCCTTCTGGTCGACCGCTCCTCCGGCAGCCCCAAAGCCCCCTCCTGTTGCCATTGCTCCCAAGGAACAGCCGATGCTTAGAATATGCTTCCCGCTTAAAATCCAAAGAGGAGGGAACTCTTGGTGGGAATACGAAGAGTATCGGGTCCTGTTTCGGGATAGAATGATGTGGCGACAGGCGTTTGGTCTTCATCAGCAAGATGATCATGAAATGAGGTATCATAAGACCGCTGGTACGTGTGCCGTTAACGACGACGATGATACTGCTTTCAAAAGCCGTTGGTCAAGTTCAACGTCGGCAACGGAATCAGATATCGATAGTTGTCTTTCCGGCGCGAGCATGTCCTCCAAAACATCATCTCAGCGACTAAAGCACCTCATGACCCGTATGCTGCTATCAGCGGCTTCTTCTCGGTCGAGTAAAAGCAGAGAAGGATCGCAGTCTTTCGCATCTTCTTCCTCATCATCGAAACGCTCTACAAAACAGCATCAGAAACTCCGACCTGAGCCCCTCAAGTTACTGTCGAAAAAGATGCAGTCCCCTGACAGTGAAGCGAACGAAACGCAGCGTCACCGCGACGATGCGCTCCGCTCGCTTGAAGGGAAATCTCAAGCCCAAAATAACATGTCTTTTGCGACATTTCGGAACATGTTCAATGCACGAAAATGGCAGGATGAAGACGTACTATCACCGGTTCAACGTACTTTCCCTTCTCTTCAACCGAAAACTACGCCGCAAGATCAGAGAGTCATCGGCCTCTCGTCCGAAGAATGGGCTGATCTCAAAGATGACATTCTTAAAGGACTAAAGAGTGATATAGGTGGGATATTTCCCCCTTATACAGAAGGCCAAAAGGTCATGGTCATGCCCGTGCAACACGTAGAGAGCTTGTTGTTCAGAAGGCAGACAGTTCTACCTGGAGAGAGCATGCAAAGGGTTGGTCTGAAAGCAGCGTTGGAGAGTATTGAAGCAAATCATTGGGAAGACATTATTTTCATCTCGTAAAAAGATACGCCGGAGGTGATGAAGTGGTGGCAGACGACGAGGCAGCCGCGAATGCTTCGATGGGGGAGGAATATGCTTTGAGGAAGGGGGTTGTTTGTGAAAGACGAGATTTCAGACAAGAAGGGAAAGTAAATGGTTTGTTCAGTTCGGAGTTGAGTTGTTCCTGGCTTTTTGTACTGTTTGTTTGCTTACTTGTTTGTTTTTTCTTTTATTTTTTTGTACTGTCAAGGAACGATATTTCCAGCTATTAGGGGACTTTGTTAATGGATTTTATTAATTTTCTAAGGAGTAGCTGTCCAGCACCCCAGCGAGTGTGTGAAGTTGAAACATTGTAACCAGAAAGCCGTTTATTTCAGTATTACTGATAAGACATTCCTTTAAGTAGTAAATATCCAGTTGAGTTCTTCAACTATCTGCTGCGGGCCAAAGAAATCATACCTTCTGGGACTGACCCAATCCCACGGACGTTAAAGTACCTAGGTAAGCGACTACGGCTGCGCATGGGCCGGCTGCAATTGACTTTTGGAGATGGTATATCGTTTCTCTCAGCTGGCCCTTTCGAGATTTGAACTCTTCTTGTTCAAGGACTCTCCATTCATGCTCGCGACAGTTCTCTGCCTCATTTTCTGTTTCGTTTTTTACAACTCTGCCCTCTGTTACCACTATTTTCTTTTTAGACAGACTATAAAGTCTGTCCTGTTTCCCCGTGCAGTTCTCATCGTCGTTTTCCCGCGTCAGATTGCTCTGTTGTCTTCGCAAGAGACTGGTGTTTCCCGTTATTTAATAATTTACAAAATAATCCTCTTTTGGGGAGCCTGTTCTGTTTATCTAGCGGGTTTTCTATTTGCCCAGTTGGGCGGACATAGAAAGAGTCAGCAATCTGTGGTTGAAAAAGTGTCTCTTCTTGAACTAGCGCTCCTAGGAGACTGGTACTATTTCCGGGCAACCGTTAATCCTGAAGAGTGATCCGACTCTTCTGCAGTGAACTTTCTCCACCATTAATCGCAAGTACATCATCAAGATGGCCGAGTCAATGATGGATAAGGCTGTTAATTTTCTAAGTACTTGTAAACAAACAAAGAAAAGAATAGCTATTATACCAAATACTAGAGGGATATATCCATAGTAGTAGATACTAGAGGAATATAGTTATAGTAGTAAATACTAGATGGATATAGCTAGAGTAGCAAATACTAGAGAAATATAGCTAGAGTGGCAAATACTAGAGAAATATAGCTAGAGTGGCAAATACTAGAGAAATATAGCTAGAGTAGCAGAATATAGCATCAGTAGTAGATAATTAAAGAAACCCCCTGGATATTTATTTATTATAACAACAGTAATCCAAAATAGGCATATGACGCGGAGAACCTAATACAGAGTCAACGACAGACCTTTAAGTCTGCCTATTGGAAAAAAAAAAGGGGGGGCGGGGGGCTGTAAAAAGGGGGCTGAATCGTAAAATCGAGGCAGAAAACTGTCGCGAGCATATGAGAGTTCTTGCAGGAGAAGAGTTCAAATCTCTCTATAAAAAAAAAAAATAAAAAAAAAACCAGCTGGAGGAGGCGAGATATCTCCAAAGTCAATTGTAGAGACGGAATATTGAGGAGAATCCTCTGGGGGGCGTGTCCATGGCGCATAGATCATGTTGGTTTGGTTGAGCAAGACCTCTTGGAGCCCCTGTTCAAAAGCATCGTTGTTGCAGTAGTTCGAGAGGTTCCGAATCATGAAGCGGGTCAAGGCCGTGACTTTATTCCAGTCCCATCCATTTTGTCGAGCTTGAGGCCGAGACAGAACGTGGAAAGGGCAAAAGACTCTATCCAGGCGGCGCGGGGATGGGATTGTCAGGTAGTACTCGAACTCGTACTGCGTGAGACCGTACGTGGATCCAATCTGGACAAGAGTGGGATACATAGCCGTGCCAGCCTCAATTTGAGAAGCCCGAGCGTCGCTGGGCTTGTCTTCGCTGACACGAAAAAGGTTCCGCGAATTGAGCCCGGAAAGCAAACGGTCGACTATAGGGAGCCTGGCCCCTGTTCTGAGTACTTCTGACGCCTCTTTGTGCTCTTCTAGAGTCCAATGCTGCCATGCCTTGATTTGATCCACATGTGGAAGCTCCAAACGGAAAATGTGAGACATGGTGGCGACATTCGACAGCGCGTTGTCTGTCCATGCCCATTGACTTTTGCGCTTGTCGAAACTCATGTTCTCATCATCATGGTAATTGAACCATGAGGCAACCAAAGGCGGATGGAGGGGCGGGTTCCTCTTCTTGGAGAAGTTGACAGCTGTCGCAATGAAGCATACGTTGGGGTTGGCGTGGTATGCAATGCGGTTGTTCTCTTTGATGGCGAATGGGTATATGGCCTCCAAAGAGATGGCGCGGGGACCTGGGGTCCATGACAAGGGAGTTCCAGTATAGTCGCAGACTCTCGTTACCATGTCACCATTGTGAGGCTGTAGAGAGTCGATCAAGCCTGTGAACATTGGTCCAAAGTCCGTATCCAATGTTTCCGGGGTTGCAAGAGGTGATTTCTATTATAGGAGTGTCCATTTATTCAGCCTCCCAAATTAGCTATTCAACTATTGCTACTTTCATCTACTATCTGCTAACTTCTTCCAGTATTATATAATCTCTTCCATTAGCCGGTAGTTTTTCTAGTATTATTTACTCTCTTCTAGTATCCGCTACTCTCTTCTAGTATCGATACTTTCGTTTACTATCCGCTACTTTCTTCGACTACTTACTACTCTCTTCTGCTGTCATTACTTTCTTCTACTATCTGCTAAAAAGTACAGTTAAAATTCGTTCATGCTTTGAAAGAGATCGCAGTATTCCCGCTTTACACTTGTCCTTGATCTCCTTTCTTCCCTCGTCGTCCGTCTATCTGCTCTGCCTGCCTGCCCGCCTGTGTTTACGCTGCGACTTTTGCCGTTTTTTGATCTACTGTGTAGATCAGTCCCCCCTCTTCCTTCGTCGTTCGCGTTTCTGCCCCAGGTAGCAGCGCCTTTAGTTCTTCCTGTTGGACCAGTTTTCTTTTTTTTTTTCCTAGTACTTTTCATTTGGCGTCAAAGCAGGGGGTTCTAAAGGTTGCTGTCTACGTGTTTACGCCTACGTTTGCAGCCGGCATCATGTCTCCCAGCAGCAAGTCCTTCTCCAATTGCTTTATATTCATCTACTAACCGTGGATTATAGATTCCCCCACACAGGCAGCTCAGCAGAAGAGAAGTGCATCTCCAACTGTACTTCCGGCATCACAATCACTCCAGACGGACGCTTCTACTTCCCCCTCACCTCTCTCTCACCTCCCCCTCAATCGTCTTCCCGTCGGACATTCCGTGGACGGAACATTGTACAAGATGACGACGACGAGGATGGCGTCTCCGTGATCTACCTAGCCTATATATCGCCTCACAACCCTGCTACACATGGGTAGTAATCGTTGCAGTGGATGAAGCCGCCAACATGAACCGAGCCGACCTGTACTGTGTTTGGGGCAACACTCTCTCGCCTTGCTTCCTTGCTTCATTTTTGGCGACCCTAAGCAGCTACCTCCGACCGTTTTGACAACCAACGATAAAGATGATGGCGACAACTTCCTCAACCGCTTCTCAAAATCTGGCGACATATCCCCCCTCCTTTTTTTTCCAGGCCAGTAGCATCCCCGTCTATCGTCTTACAACGCAGTTGCGGATGGGTAACGGGCTTTTCGATATGGTCTCTCGCATCATCTATCAAGGGTGCCCCATGTATATGCCACTAGCTGCAACGTTGCGACCGCCTCTTTGGACTCTGGTAGGGCCCTGGAGAACTACATACAAGAAAAGTATCCGACTGTCACTCCCTCCCCCGCGGGCAAGCTCCTCCCAGTCTTTATACACACTCCAGGCGCCCGAGTCTAGCCCGACGATACCACAGGCTCTAAAAAGAGCATTGACCAGGTCACCATTGCCCTGGACTTCATGGTCGATCTAGTCGAATCCAAGAAAATCTGACCCCTCTAAGATCGGCATCATCTCCCCGTATGCGGCCAATGTGGAGCTCCTCGACCGCATGATGCGCAAAAACGCCGTATACGAGGCACTCAAGGGCGTCCCTCCGGCGTCGACAGTTGATTCGTTCCAAGGTCAAGAAAACGATATCATCTTTGTCGTGATGGGCACCACCTACCCCAGACCTAGGCCTGGGTTTACATCCCAGGAGCAGCGTCTTAATGTGATATTTATACGGCGTTGTAGTAGATGTAGTAGATGTAGTAGATGTAGTAGATGTAGTAGATGTAGTAGATGTAGTAGATGTAGTAGATGTAGTAGATGTAGTAGATGTAGTAGNAGTAGATGTAGTAGATGTAGTAGATGTAGTAGATGTAGTAGATGTAGTAGATGTAGTAGATGTAGTAGATGTAGTAGATGTAGTAGATGTAGTAGCTATAATATAGTGATTGGTTAGTAATATTAATATTACTGGAGAATTATTGGACGATGAGGGCAATGGCTTGAGCAGGACAAAGGATAATGGCAGTAACTTGCTGGTAGAGTATCCTAAACGTCAAGGCTATTTCGTCAAGGCCTCACTCAATCCCTCGTAAGGTCTATAAATCGTTTCACAGAGCTGGCCGGCTCATCACTATCCCGGTTACCAAAGAAGCAGATTGTGAGGATCAGGCCAGTTTCTTCTCCATCATTTTACCTTTAAAGTACAACAATCGAATTCAACAATGATGATAAGCTATCGAAAATAGCCTGCAACTTTATGAAACGCCAGCTTACTTATGCAGCATCTCAGCGCAGAGCATGATTTGCTGAGCGTGATCAGGGCCATTGTAGGGCTGCATTTTCCCTCCCAGCTTCAAAAAACGGTATCAAGGTTCTTCGCCAGTCCGTGATCTGACGTCTTGTATCGACGTTCAAGGTTTGTCCCCATCTGATGGGAGTCGTCAAGGTGGTTCGCCAGATCGTCGCTTTCTTCCTGATACCTCACTGTCGCTAGTTGACGGAACTGTTGTGTGGTTGAGTGGGCAGTGTTTCTGTCAAAACGGTCCTGTAAGATCATCCAGGCCTGGTGTGATGATGGAGCTTCTGTACCAACATCACAAGGTCGATGTGTACGGCCGACATAATCATCACCAACGCTTTGTTGTCGTCCCGTGACCATTGGGCAACTCGTTCCGTCTCATGTTCTCTTCGCCTTCTGTCTATAGCATTTTCCTGGTCATATTGGCTTCCAACCACTGACTTTTCCCCCCTTCAACTACACCTGTTGTTCTATAGCTGAGTATTTTCTAATCATCAATCTCTCGGTCTCGGATAATGACGCTTCCTCGGCGGTTTTCCATCCAGATGGGCCACCAGGTAAGAACCCCTTCTGTATTATCATTGAGATACACTACCAGATGCCTCAATATTGTGTTTGCATGTTGCCATACACAAGTGAATAAGGTATTAATTTGTGAGTTCTCTGGGAGGCTTGAGCAACCACTTTGATGAAGGTGTCTATTCTCCGACCCATTCATTACATGCGTATCTAGACAAAGAATGCATTGTGAAGAAAAGAAAAAAGAAAAAGGAAAAAAGACCCTCCGTTGGAAATTCGAACTCGAGACTTCGCCAACAAAAAAGAATAAGGTGCAGTTGCCTAGGGACGCCAATCTTTAGGTCGGAATCGCGCCAGTCCTCGAAGGGAGCTGGCCCATAGGCAACTACACCACTCCCGAGGGAGCGATAGATGTCACGTTTTTTACTCTTATATATGACTCTCCAGAGGTCACTTTTCCATGTAGCATTCGAGTTCACCAGTCCAGGCATAAGTACCAAGTCTGCAGTAATTACGGACTCACCTTTGGGGAAGAGAGCGGGAGTATCTGTTTCTCGGGGGCTTTGTATGAACAAAGAATATTGCCGAATTCTTACGTTCCCTTTGATGCAAATCAACGAGTTCCATCTTTATCAGGTAGTACACAATGACACCCTTGAACCTATGACCGAGATAGTGCGTATTACAGAAGAAGGTCTCTCCGATATCCGGGAGAGATTCACAGAAATGGATGAGACCATGTACGTGCAGACAATGTATATTCCCGCAATTACTTCAATATTAATTGTATTTTAAGATCTAAGCTGGAAAATGAACAAAAAAAGGGATTCAATGCCGGTGTGCCCCCTGTGATACTGGGGTCCAACACTTGACTTGTCCACTCTTGAACTCTGGGGAGATAGAAGAA